>NC_056740.1:236824507-236847007 GCF_019279795.1 Protopterus annectens | reverse complement strand
CAAAGTGTGGGAAATCAGCCCTATCTAAACCCAACAGGCGGGAATACATCTAATAACTGGTTGTAGCTTCCCCTTGCAGACACCATGTCTGGAATGGGAGAGGGAATGCACTTTCGGGGGCAGCGCTGGGGCATTCAGGAGTCCAGAGTCATGGCAGAACTCCTTGTCAAAGACCATGAGCAGAGACTGCTGCAGGGCCAGTACCAGGGTTCCCAATATAAAGCAGAAGCCTGGGACCATCTCGCTGTGACCTCACCAGTGTCACTGGGATACCCCAAACTGGTGAGCACGTCAGGCATCACTATGCTGACCTGAAGCAGCAAAAGGGGGATCTCTTTGATCAGTGGATCTAAGAGGCTAGCACGACAGGGGAGGTCCCAGTAGTGTGTAAGTATCACTCCACTACCTATTTAATAATTGCCAGGTCATGTATATTATGGATAGGTATGGTTAAATATTCATCTTATGTCCTTTATAGCGGCAAGTGAGCGGGCTGTTAACCAGGAGGCCCATGGTTGTCGCTTGGAGAGGTTGCGACATGAGGCAGGTTAGTAATACTCTTGCATGTACTGTCAGAGGAAATAAACTAGTCAATTGGCTGTATAAAACCTGTATTGTTTAAGGCAAGTACTACATACACCAGCGAATATGACAGGAAGAGTCTCATATAGGTTGTATGTAAATAAAAGCATAATAGCCTGACAATGAAGGTCTAACTGCTGGACTGCATGTGTTTACTCTGGTATGATATGGTAATGTACATTTGCAATCACTTAATAGTACTGTTGTATTAAGCACTGTTACCCACACTGTGCAACATAAAAAAAAGTGTAGGAATGTCTGTATATGACTGGTGTAATCCCCAGAGGTCAGCTAGTACCACTGGGAGAGACATAGACAGAAAACCGTGAAAAGACAGACAACAAAATCCAAATAGCACACACAACTGAGACATGAACTGTCGTATTGTTAGCACAGACAGCTATGGTTCAAATCCAGGTAGTGGTAATAGTCTGCGTATAGAATCATATCCCACAGCTGTACAGATGTATCCAGAATGTCCAGTAAATTGGCCCATATCTGCTGCCTGTCACCACTGTGTCCCCCTGGGAAATCAATGGGATGATCCCAAATGTATAGGCTGCAAACAAGAAATACAACTGACTGTCACAAATCTATAAGAACAAACCTTTCACCCTAGCAACTCCCCAAACTGGTATGAGAGTAATAAGCCAAGTATGTCCCATCTACACCCCCCATGTTGTCAAGCTGTGAAAAGTGTGTTTACAGTGACAGAGTGAGCTGTAAGTGCATAATACTAATGTAAAACTGTTTTTTTGAGTGGCAACAGTCAGGTAGTGCTAACAAACATTGCTCCCACAGATCCGTCAGATATGAACACTGTGCCTCGAAATAAAAGATTGATACCCTGTACTGGTACTGTTTACTCTGGTATTGTATGGAATTGTGAGTGTTGCAGTTGCTCTGAATAATAGGTATCACTGATTACCCACACTGTGCTACATAATATAACTGTCTAGTAAATCCTGTATATGAGTGTTGTAAGTCACTAAAGGCTGAAGAGGGAAATAGTCTACATATGTCCAAGTTCACCTGCATGTGGTCAAGACATGGCCAGAGTCTGTTCAAAAAGAGATGGACAGGTATGTGCATAACATCAACCTGGAATCTGGGAGTATGTGGGCAGCACAGTGATGCAGAAGTTAATGTTGTTGCCTCACAGCAAGAGGTTCTTCAGTTCGATTCTCAGCTGGGGTGCTTTCTGTGCAGAGTTTGCATGTTCTCCCTGCGTTTTTGTGGGCTTCCTCCGGGTACTCCGGTTTCTTCCCACAATCCAAAGATATCCATCTGGAACTTTTCTCCCCGGGCCTCTGCTGAAAATAGGTTCTGTCCTAGTTGGACTTTCCTGGTCAACAAATGTTAAATAAAAATAAAATAAAAATAAATAAAATGTGTAGAAACAGTTAGTGTTAACAAGCAATTCCTCCACAGGTATACCAGGTAAGATGTATATACTGTAGGTAAAACCAGTCCATGTATATAGTTGTCGAGAGTCATATCATTGTCCAAACTAAGGCAATAAGGTAGTGTAGTAATACTTGTAAGGTACAGATAACAGCACTGACTAGGAAAGTAATGCAAACTACAATAATATATTAATTGTTAATTGACATCTTTCTCCCCCCCACCACCATATCTCCAACAATACACTAAATACCCAAATCAGTCGGTACGTGATGACTCCACCGTAATGTTGGGACATATGTCCTATTGTTTGATAATTATTTAAATCTGTTTCTATGCATGTGCTATGTTGAAATACTCCAACATTGGTGGCATGGTGCCATCAATGTACCTGCATGCTGTTATTACCACTGTGGTCCCATATATGCATGTGTACTGTTTGCTATGCAACTGTTCCATATCTGGTGTCTGGGTTAATGGGAATATCTATGCATGCTGTTATACCTAATCCTGGAATGTGTTGACTATTACTAACCCACATATGTTGATAAACCATAAACACCATAGCACGTATGGGAATGCGGGTCCCAGTGGTACAGTGGCACCGGGCACCAGTATGTCTGAGGACCAACTTGGACCTCCTCATCCATTGGTCCTGCATCACCTTCGGGTGGAACCACCTCAGGGGATGGGGCTCAACTCCCCCTGGGAGCAGGTGCAGGCAGGAGCCTGTCACCAAGTCTGGGTCGTGGTGCATATCGAGCTCCTCAGGGAGGTTGGAGATCTGCTACACCAGCTTGAGGGCCATGTGTCACGACTAGAGGGTCGGCCTGGCTCTCCGACTCAGCCCACAGCACAGCCACCTTCTGCGCTGTGGTGACTGCCCATGGGTGAGGACCTCAGTCCCACTGTTTCCACTAGGGGGCTCATGGGCTTCCGATTTCCCAACACCCCTCCTCATCAAGGTGTTCCCCCCACATGTGTCATATACCACCCCTGTATGCATCTTGTTTGTCTTGTCTGTTAACCTACTCAACCTACCTCCCCAAATATACCTATCCCTCCCCGACATCCCACTCTCACCTGAAAAAAAAAAAGGCAATCTGTTCCCACAAAAAAATATCGCCCCATACATAGCTGTCCATTTCACACATGTGTCCACTGGACACATGTAATCTGGTCTAATTGGCATCATGACATATTATTGTTGCCCTCACCTCTCTGTTAGGGGGTTTTAGTGTCCAAATCTACCTCCTAATTCAGTTTATATGCACAGCTGTTGCTGTAGAAGAAATGGGCAGCTATGGACCTTCCCTACACCCTCCTGCACATCCCTAGCTATTTCCCTACTGTATTTTCCTCTTTGTGCCCCTTTTTCACCACTTTCCTCTCAACCCTTTTTTTCTTTTCTTTTAAAGACAGCATGGGGGTAAGCACTTTTAAGCAGCAGTAAGCAGGTTTAAGTTTGTTTGTGCGGTGGTAAGCAATGCCTACACAAGTTAAGCAATTTAGAAGCTCACTGAGTATAAAACACTGTCACCAGAAGTTAGCAGTGCTTACCTCCACCCAAACCCACTTACAGCTGCTTAAAAGTGCCTTAATCACTCTGTATCCAATGGCCCTTATTTTGCCCAGCAACAAATAAACAGTCTCTGCAAGGCTTGAACCCAGGACCCTGCACACCATAGACAAAGTGATTTACCAGTAATCCATGTCAGATATACATAACCCTGATGTTTTTACAAACATATCATCCAGCCCAGTAATTCACCATTTCAGGAAATATATTTAAACATGTAGATGTATGTGTGCGTGTATATATATTTATATCTAAATAGCTAGAACATATCTATATATGTAGGTATATATATATATATATATATATATATATATATATATGTATGTATATATATATATATGTATATATACATACATACATATGTCTACATCTATGTGTATATATATATATATATATATATATATATGTAAGCATAAATATATATCTATACAGACATATATCTATAGATATAAAAGACAACATAACAAAAACATATATGTCTACATGCACCGTTAATGGGAGTGAGGGGGCCCAAACAACATATGTCTTGTATGTATAAATACTCCTCGCCCACAGCCAAACACGTCTGCCCTGCAATGCAGTACCAACTGTTGCAAATCCCATAACCAGGACCTGACACAACATGGGCACAAGATGTTAACAATACTCCATCCCACCTGTATGATGTCAGGCTTGTGTCAGTAACATATCATGCGGTACAGTCTGGCTACCATAGGGAATGTACAATGTGGAAGCAATCAACATTCCTAAGGTACATATACACAGACACGCACACATGCTGATACATATCTGTATCAATATGTATGTGTGTGTATATATATATATATATATATATATATATATATATATATATATATAAAGACATGTATATAGATATATATGTAACTACACATACACACACAGAGATATGTATAGGAAGATACATATGTAGAAGGTGCACACGGTACAGAACAGTCACTATGCCTACAGTTGCCACCTTACCAATGGGACACTGTAGGAGCCTCCCATACAAATGACAATTGTTGCCTGCAACATATACCCACAGAGAGGTCAAAGGATATAACACCACACAGGTTTGCATAAGTGGGAAAGCTTTATTTGTGTACTATTACAGTTGTATATGCCATGTCATGTAGCTGTTTAGACTCTGACATACATATAAGCAGATTAATGCAACTGTGAAACAGTTATATTAATACAGTAGTCTGGAAAGGTTTATATATGTTGCTGTCCAGGCCAAGGCCTTTAAGCAGTGCAATAGTAAAGACAGACTGGGCCACAGGATAACAATCAGTCAACAGTAAGTAATGCGGATGTATAGTCCAGTAGCCTCTAACTACACTCTGTACACAATCCCTAGGGGGTAAAGACCTCAGCTGACACAATGGGATGCATCTGTTACATAACAAGGCATAACTGACACCATCACAATCACACTGACACACAGAACAGTCTGTATGGCAGGAAGCAGTAGGCCTGCATTTAACCAAGGTGAATTGTATGGTAATGTACATCCAGATACCTTAAGACGGCTTACCCCTGATGCCCCCACATATTGTAACAGCCTAGGGTAGTTATGGTGCACCCCCCCATAGACTGAATAATACAGGGCCATATACCACTGTTAGATACACTGGCCTCTGGAGTCCAAAAGGGCACACATGTATTGTGTAGATGAAGCCCACACATATATGGACCCAACCCCACAATATGTGCAGGGGCCACAACAGCAGTTGACTAATGGCAGGAATGGCATCATGACATACTCACAGCCCACTACATAACCCCTGACAGCATGTCATATGTACAAAGAGTGGTATGTAGGTGAAGGACAGAAGCTGGAAAACAGGCCCATATGTGTATGCTCAATTTTTGAGTGACTTGGTTGGCTACAATCACCTGCATTAGAAGCTGAATTTAAGTGCAAACTTGCAGTACTGTGTTTTATTCTTCTAAGTGCAAACTTGCAGTTTTAAAAGTACTGTATTTTATTTTTTCTGTTACCTAATTGTCTCACTGAATAGTATGCTGTGTGTCTCTGTGCTGTAAGAGGGGGTTGTGGTCTTATCACTTCTTTGTTATCTGATATTTAATCGTTAGCCTAGAGGGTTTCCTCTGTACTTTAAGTGCTAGCCACAGAGTTTGAGAATTCATTTTATGCTCAATTTCTTCATGACTTGGTTGGCTACAATCACCTGCATTAGAAGCTGAAGTTAAGTGCAAACTTGCAGTACTGTATTTTATTCTTCTAAGTGCAAACTTGCAGTTTTAAAAGTACTGTATTTTATTTTTTTTCTGTTACCTAATTGTTTCACTGAATAGTGTGCTGTGTCTCTCTGTGTAGTTAGTTCCTCACCCACCATGTTCTTGTCTTAGTGTTAGTGTTGGTGGCTCTGGAATTGCCCGCCCCTCCTGTAAATCTGTATTTGAACACTCCTCCTGGGTCCCTCTCATTTGCTCACTTAACCGAGTACAGTGAGATCATATGCTGAGTCTATTGTTCACTCTACCTAATACAGAGAGAAGATTTGTGAAGGCCAACCCACTTAGGTTCTTCCTTCCTCTCTCCTTGCACTTTACTAACAAAAAAAAATTACACTTTATTCATCTGCTTTTACTGTATTTGTGTTTCCTCCTACTTTATTTTTCTTTTGCCTCTTCTTAAATGTATTCAATTTTATTTATTCTGCTGCATTTATTACTGCTTGGTAGTAGCCTGATTAAACTGTAACTGTTATTCTAAGTCTTTTGTTTTAAGCGCATGGGCTTCATACCAGTTGTTTTACATTAAGAAGGTCTGTGGTCTGCACTACTGTGGCAGGACAGATAGCTTACATTCTTTAAGCTGGGAATTGCTGATTGAAGTGCCTGCTATTCTAAAAGTGTATTAGTTCTGGTTGCAGCACTTGGGCTTCAGGCCAGTTATTCTACATTAAGAAGGTTTATGGTCTGCACTCTTGTGGGAGGAGAGGCTGAATTCTGCCCTTCTGAGCTGGGAATTTCAGGTCACAGGCTTATTGTGCCTGCTTATTTGAACTGTTTATTTCTGAAATTGGTGCATCTTATTGCTGTAGCATAGACCAGATACAGGCCTGCTGAATCTAGCTTTATTTATATAACTTGAGCACTGATCCATGCCATCTTTTTGGAGAAGGTTCCCCTGCACCCTAGATTCAGGAGTGTGCAGTTAGAACTTGTCTGATTGAAGACTGCTGGAACAGGGCTCAGTTTTGAGCTTTTATATGGTTAATTGGGTAACTTGTTTAAATCAGTTTGTTCATTTTCTATTGTGTATATATATATATATATATATATATATATATATATATATATATATATATATATATATATATAAGATTGTTTAATGAAATCTTGGAAAGTGAGAGGATGCCTGAGGAATGGAGAAAAAGTGTTTTGGTACCGATTTTTAAGAATAAGGGTGATATGCAGAGCTGTAGTAACTACAGAGGGATTAAATTGATCAGTCACAGCATGAAGTTATGGGAAAGAGTAGTGGAAGCTAGGTTAAGAAGGGATGTGATGATTAATGAACAGCAGTATGGTTTCATGCCGAGAAAGAGCACTACAGATGCGATGTTTGCTCTGAGAGTGTTGATGGAGAAGTACAGAGAATGTCAGGAGTTGCATTGTGTTTTTGTAGACTTGGAGAAAGCATATGGCAGGGTGCCTAGAGAGGAGTTGTGGTATTGTATGAGGAAGTCAGGAGTGTCAGAGAAGTATGTAAGAGTGGTACAGGATATGTACGAGGGTAGTGTGACAACGGTAAGGTCTGCGGTGGGAGTGACAAATGCGTTTAAGGTGGAGGTGGGGTTACATCAAGGATCAGCTCTGAGCCCTTTCTTATTTGCAATGGTGATGGACAGGTTGACAGACGAGATCGGACAGGAGTCCCCATGGACAATGGTGTTTGCAGATGACATTGTGATCTGTAGTGAGAGTAGGAAACGGGTGGAGGAGACCCTGGAGAGATGGAGATATGCTCTAGAGAGAAGAGGAATGAAGGTCAGCAGGACTAAGACAGAATATATGTATATGAATGAGAGGGAGGATAGAGGAATGGTGAGGATACAAGGAGTAGAGGTGGCAAAGGTGGATGAGTTTAAATACTTGGGATCAGTAGTTCAGAGTAACAGTGAGTGTGGAAGAGAGGTGAAGAAGAGAGTACAGGCAGGATGGAGTGGGTGGAGAAGAGTGTCAGGAGTGATTTGTGACAGACGAGTACCTGTAAGAGTGAAAGGGAAGGTCTACAAGAGGGCAGTGAGACCAGCTATGTTATATGGGTTGGAGACAGTGGCATTGACAAACAGGCAGGAGTTTGAGCTGGATGTGGCAGAGTTAAAGATGTTAAGATTTGCACTGGGTGTGAGGGTGGACAGGATTAGGAATAAGTATATTAGAGGATCAGCCCAGGTTGGAAGGTTTGGAGACAAAGCCAGAGAGGCAAGATTACATTGGTTTGGACATGTGCTGAGAAGGGATGCGGAGTATATTGGGAAAAAGATGCTAAGGATGAAGCTACCAGGCAACAGGAAAAGAGGAAGGCCTAAGATAAGGTTTATGGATGTGGTGAGAGAGGACATGCAGTTGGTTGGTGTGACAGAGCAAGATGCAGAGGACAGGAAGAAATGGAAACAGGTGATCCGCTGTGGCGACCCCTAACGGGAACAGCCGAAAGAAGGTGATTAGATATATATATATATATATATATATATATATATATATATAAAGTGCACTTTATTCAGCTGTTTTTACTGTATTTGTGTTTCTTCTTACTTTATTACTAGGAGTATTGACTACAACTCTGATCTGAGATATATAATGATACGTATCCTTTTCAGTGCATTTAAAGTGTTTTTTTGATTGTATCTGCTTTCCTTTCTGAAAAAATATATATAGTTGTTTCCTGCCTTTCTAAGCTAGTATAGTCCAGTTTTCGGGTTAGTGCTGAATTCAGGGCTGTGTTACAAGTCTCTGTATTTGCCCATACCTTACTTGGATAGAAGGAAGTTTCTCTGTTCACCTGTGAAAGAGGGGAGCCTTGAGCAGCCTCTCTGTCCCTGTAGGAGTGGTTTCAGCCCAGAAATTAGTAGTTTATTGGCCATTTTGGGCTAATTTCTATCTCTTTCATTTCCGTGCTGTAAAAACCACATTTGCTGGGAAGCACCTGTTAGATAGGGTATAACTATTCCCGGCTCCATAAAGTCTCCTCTTCAATTTTTCTCTTGGAACTAGACAAACTTTCAACTTAAGCACTCAAACCATTCATTTCTCAGCCCAGCACTTGCTCAAAACTCATAGCAAGCACTTATAAACCCTAGCACTAGACTATACTGTACAGAAGGACAAGTCTGTCTATTCGACCTTACCAGCCAATCAGTAAAACAGTTCACTGTACCTATCCAAGCATGTCCAAAGGGCAGTTTCAGGTGTACTTTCCAGTCCAACTGGTGAATCTGGGCATTTTGAGGCAATGTTACAACTGCCTCATGCACACAGACAACCCTCTCCTCCTACCACCAAACAGTAATACATGTGACAGATGTAATTATACAGCCAAACTGGAGGCTAAGCTCTCTCAACCCAGGACTGGATCAGACAGTCAAGAGGAGAAGGGAAATACTTGCATCACATCTCTAGTCTCACACAGACTCATTAAACCAGCACCAGCAAAAACCACACATAAATACATGAAAACATACTCGGAGGCTCTAAATAAAAATCTGCAAAAGCAACAGAGACCTCCAAAGTAGACATCCAAGCAATCTCCACCCCCCAACACAAACCATGAAACACATACTTCACAAAACCAGTGTGCCACACAATCACAGCCCTTAAGGCAAAATAGCATACCAAGCACACTAGTAATAGGTGACTCTGTAGTCAGGCACACTGATGTCCCACTCACTAGGTTGAACAAGGAGAAGGTTACTGTTAGATGCCTGGTGGTGCCGTGATCTTCCACATAACACAAGCACTTAGGTCACTCCAGAACAAGTACAAATATGACTCTGTCATTGTCCATGTTGGTGTTAATGACCTGAGCCGTACCTCCCTGGACTACATGAAAAGAGACAAGGAAGAGCTCTCTGATCATGTAGCCCAGGCCGGTATGACCCTGACCCTGAGTAGCATCCTTCCATCACCAAGAATGATACCACGGTATAAAGAAAAAATTATCAATTTCAACAATTGGCTAGGTTTCTGGTGTCATTCAAAGGGGATCCAGTGTCTGTCCACCTGGGATGACATGCTTGACAAGCAACGCTGTTTCGCTAAGATGGTTTTCACTTGTCACCCTTAGGCTTTTGAATACTGGCCAAAGCTCTTGCCACCCCCATAGTGCCTTTTTTAGACAAGGCTCAAAAGACAAACTCACCGCCGTAAATAGCACAAGTAAAAAAAACTCTACTCAATGACAGACGTCTAAACCTCAAAATACACGCATTCGAGGCACTCCTCAGTATGGAGAAAATCGATATATGTGCAGTAACAGAAGCCTAGTTTAAGGCTCCAGAGAGCACCCCAGAACTACCAGGCTACAACTCATACCATACATTTCAGCCACAGAACCCGGACCGAAATAGAAAAAGTGGGGGCGTATCCATATTCATCAAGGATACCCACACCTCCAGGTTAGTGGCACAGCACAATGCTTCAGAGATCATCCACATGCAACTAACAATGGGAAAAACTGCAATTCAAATTGTAGCTTGCTACAGATCACCCACCATGTCCCAGGACCCCCATTCCTCATTTCTGGAAACACTGGGAAACATTAAGGTCCTGCCAAACACCCTAATTTTGGGTGATTTCAATTACCCAAACATTAACTGGGAGAACTACTCAAGTACTAACTCCCTTGCCCAGTATTTCCTAGAATTTATAAACTCAAACACCCTGGATCAACTGGTCAACACTCCCACCAGAGGTGACATATTGGACCTAGTCATCACCAACATGGGTGACTGTTATTCCACACTGGAGGTCAACCCTTCGCTGGTTAGATCTGACCATAAACAAATCACTCTGGATATCCATATTCTGCCCCCACCCCTGGTCAAGGAAACCACCATGAAAAACTTTTCAAAAGCAAACTTCACATTACTTAAGACCAAAGTGGAAAGTATCAAAGCCCCCATGCTAAAGGACAAGGCACCTACAAGAATGCATGGATCATGGTTATCCCAAGCAAAACCATGACTCACTCCTCCAAGAAACGGAAACCAGTCTGGTGGACCCCTGCCATAAACAAGCTATACAATATAAGGAGGAAACTAGAACAGAAAAGAGTAAAATCCCAAGAAGGGAATACATCCCTGATCAGTATCAGCAATAAACTATGATCCCTCATAAAATCATCCAAGGCGAGCTTTGAAAGAAAAATTGCCAAGGACTCCAAAGATAACCACAAGGTATTCTTTAGCTATGTCAAGAATCTAAGTGGCAATGCTCAGATCTGCTCAAGTTAGTGCAGAATGGCACAAAATACACTGAACTGACTGATATCGCCAACATCCTGGCAGACAGGTTCAGCACAAACTTCACACCCCTCTCACCCCCAAAAGGGCCCATAGCCATACCAGAAGAATGTAGAGCCCCTGAAATCACATACACTCAGGTTAAAACAGCCCTCTCCAAAGCCAAAAACACAGCATCAATGGGACCGGATGGTGTCCCAGGCTACGTCCTACACAAGCTCAAAGACAAACTAACCCCACACCTAAACACACTGTTCAAACTCAGCCTCTCCACAGGCTACGTACCCATAGAGTGGCACACAGCAATGGATATTCCCCTCCACAAAGGTGGAGCCACAACAGACCCCGGGAGCTATCGCCCTATAAGCCTGACTAGCTTGGTCTGCATGGCTATGGAGTGCATCATCATGGAACTCATTAACAGAGACATTGGGAACCTCCACACATTGAGCCCTACCCAGTTCCGCTTTGTTAAGGGCAGGTTATGCCTCGTAAACCTGGTAGACTTCTTTGAGACAGTTATCAAGGCTATAGACGAGGGAAAGGTGATACACACAGCCTACCTAGACCTCACAAAGGCCTTAAACACCATTCCCCAATCTGGTATTATAGACAAGCTCACCAGCCTGAACATGAACCCCTATGTCTCAAGATGGGTTGCCAACTGGCTCATGGACGGAAACCACATGATGAGAGTTGCGGGAGCTAGGTCCGACTCTAAACCGGTTACAAGTGGCATTCCCAGGGCTTAGTCCTAGGACCCCCTCCTGTTCGGCATATACTTCTCAGAGGTAAAGGCAAGCACAGGAGGACTATGGCTGACCAAGTTCACAGATGATTGCAAACTAGGGGCTATAATTAACTCTCCAGCTGACACAGACATCCTTCAAAAGGGTCTCACTGAGATGGACACCTGGTGTCAAAATCATGGCCTCAAGCTGTGATGCCTGAGCCCTGTCCCAGCAATCAAGGAGCCTCAATCCTCACCATTAACACCAAAGAGGGCGTCCCATATGAGAGGAAAGGATAACCATTACACACAGTAAAGTACAATTTCCCTTAAGTGCACACAGAAATCACAGTCAGTCTAAGGCTGATGGCTTCCTTGCTCTCCAGGTCCCCAGTAAGACTCCCCACTGGCACAGCTATAGGGTCCAGATCTCAGCTTAGCTGGCAAGCTAACCTCCAGTACCCTTTCTGTCCAACCAGTGCTTCATGTCCCTGCCCAAGTAGCTGACACACACACACACACACTTTGAGATAAGTATTTGTACAACTTCACAGACACTTCTGGGAAAGGCTGACACAGATTCTCCAGCTGTGCCCCTTTACCCAGAGTATACGGTAGTAATCACTGCCACTACCAGCTAATAATTATCAGCTACCCAAAGGTCCTTAAAAGGGTGTCCAATTATTGCTGTGCAATATTATTATCCCATAGTAGTGCAACCTAAGTAATCTTAAGGCTTTGGAAGGGCTTAGTACAGGATCATTTATAAGCACGCAATGTACTCTAGAGCTTAATTATCTCTACATAAACCAGCCACAGTTAAGAGGTTTTAAAAATATTTAATAATAAATACTAAAAACACAAGACAATACTACTACACCACAGTGCTATTCAAGAGTTCAGAGATCACACAGAAACTTAAAGTAAATTGTAGTACAGTTCTGACATAACAGAAAAACACTTAGTCTAACCTTTATAGTCCTAGCTATTTCTACAAGAAAACATACTTCTATAATAGCTTACTTTCATAGAGCAAGGCAGTGCTGAGTTGAACAGTCAGATCAAAATGCTTAACAATCTCTCTGTTTAAATTGAAACTCCAGTTCTGATAAACATTACATCATCTTTTTCTCACTTCCTGGAGTTCCCAGGCTACACATTAACTACATTTACATTCTTTTACACTTAGAGCAATAAAGGACATTCCACATGTAAATTCTGGTCATTAACTTTAGCCTTAAACAGTAGACAGGATGCTTACTCCAGACTCATCGACTCCAAATTCTAACTTCAAAGGAATAGACATAAAGTAATTTTAATTTCAAAGGACCAATAAGAAATGCTTGACTTAGTTTTCCTTGCAGAAAATGGCAATGTTGCCACATTGATGAAACAGCATTTCTTTAATTTAAGACACAAGCCTGTATTTTACATTTATATTTACAAATGCCAGAATTATGTATCAAATTCTATTTGACTAGGCTGGTAACCTTCACCCTTCTCCACCAGTCTTCACACAAGCTAAATGCCTAAAAGTGTATAGTCATCCCCTTTGAAAAAAACAAAGTACCCACAAACTACCACATAGGTGGTAGTCTTCTAAATACGGAAGATGTAATAAGGGATCTGGGGACCCAAGTAGAGTAGTAATCTCTCCTTTGATAATCACATTGCCAAAGTGGTTGAAAAATTCTTCTATGTGGCCCACCTAATCAAAAGGGGTTCGCATCCAGATCAAAAGAGGTCATTGTGCCACTCTACTCATCAGACCCATTATAGAGTACAATGCCCCATATGGGATATACATTACAAGACATCTGCAACAACTGGAAAGACCACAGAAGTACCTCACCAAGAGGATCACTGGCCTCAAGCAGATGCCCTATACAGCTCGACTGAAGAAACTCCAGCTGTACTCGGTTGCATACCGCCTACTCAGAGGTGATCTCTGCCTGACATACAAGGCCATGCCCAACCCAGAACTGATGGACATGCTCCACCTAAAGAAAACCATATCCCCTCGAGCCACACGCTCTAGGAATCTAAACCTCACCACAACAATAAATATGATGTGCTGGAGAGATAGATTCCTGTCCCAGAGACTTCCCACGCTTTGGAACAAGATTCCAGTCTACATTAGGCAGAGCTCCTCACTAACACTCTTCAAGAGAAACCTTGACGAGTGAATGGGAAACAGAAAGTTTACCCCGGGGATCACTTCAGTGGCTCTGCTGGACAGAGGCACAGGGAACTAATCTAAGGGGGTGGCGAAAGCCAACACTTTCTGGCTAGGCTTATAAATGCCTTCAGGCAGATAGCCTAGTACCTACCTATGAATCTATACACTAAGCAAGTCGCTGGTGTTACAGGATAGTCTGCAACATACCCTTAGTCAGGAATATGAAGTTAGAAACAGACAGGGTTGTAGCCATGTACTGACAGCACTCAACACACACACTACCAGTGATATATCTGACACAAGATTTGTGTGGTGGACAGACAAAACATAATAGGCACACCTCTGTCCATCAAGTGGGTAGGCCCACTGTTGAGAGCTATGCAGACAGACTACATTCCAAGTTAAACTAGTATGTACACACAAACCCTGTAATACTGCTGCTATACAATGCATACATCAACACTACTCACACTCTGTCTGTAGTTCTGGAACCTCCTACAAATATGTAGCTGGCCTGAGTGTGCAAGTTCTCTCGTAAGAGGTACTGCTACCTGCTGTCTGTAACACTGCTGCCCACACACAGGAAGGATGTCCACCATACAGGAAAGGTAAAGGGACCACACCCACATGATGTAGGGATTTATAGTAGTTGGTTGCCATGACAGTGGTAATTGGAAGTACTACACAGCATGCTGCATGCAGGTAACAAGTGGAGGATACTGATTGGTGCAGAGGCCATCACCTGATCATGTGCATCACCTACAGAAGCCATGCCGCAATCTATTGCAAGCAGCTCAATCCATTTACTGGAGGGAAACACAGAGAGAGAGAGAGAGAGAGAGAGTGATTGACAGGCAAAAACAAACAAACAAAAAAAAACATCCAGCAAACTATCCAGAAGAAACATCATTCCCGCAACAGGTATGTGAAGTATATATGCATGCAATTGATTGTAGTACTTGGTCCATAATAATAGGAAAGATGATGTGGAATGATTTATATGTGCCATCAGGTGGTGTTGTAATGATGTTCAGCTGAACAACTACTAAGGACAATAGAGTCTGTCCCTGTGGGTAGTGGTCCATACCCGTCATCTGTGCAGAGCAGCACTGAATGATAAGATGTAAACAAATCATATTGTGTGCTGTGTAATGGGAAGTATGTATATTACTGTGGCCAATAGCTGGTGGTGGAAGTAATGCCATAATGATAGACAAGTGTTTTCCGTAGCCCACCTCTTGCAGGATACTCAAGTTAACCTGTACTGTAGCATGCAGGAATGCCATAGGTGTGTAATAGGGTTATCTGCAGTCTGCCCCTACATATACCCCTCTAATGTAAGGCTGTATCCATATGTGGCACCTGTCTGTGTTGTAGCAAGGCAGAACAGTGCAGCTGTGCAGGAAGGTGGTGTGAGATTGTGGACCTGATGTCTGAATGTACCCCATATATAAGTATGCATATGTGTACATATATATATATATATATATATATATATATATATATATATATATATATATATATAAAACTACATGTATGTCCACAAATATACAGATACCCATGTGTAGACATATATATAAACACATATGGACAACATCATATATATCTACACATATATAGATATATACCTATATGCACATATCTACATATATACAAACACACGCACAAACATATATGCATGTAAATACATGTTCCCTATATTACCACCACAGCTCTGCATGCTATGTGTGAGGGAACAGCACACATAACAATACACACAGATATCTAGAGCTGTCAGTGTGTGCAACATGGACGGCTATATCACATGTGAATCTCCTTGTTGGGACCGCATTGCTTTTGTCTGTGAAGTATTGAATGGGAATATGGGGAAGTATGACAGGTATAGTTGTGGAGGTGGACAGGGTTGGTAGATATAGGAGGACAGCCTACAGGGGTGGTATGTGACACATGTGGTGGGTAAACATCTTGGATGGTGTGTGTGGTCTGTGAAGTGGAAGCCCCATGGGCACCAATATGGACACAATGGGAACAAGCCTCCCACCTACTGCTACTCACAACAGCAGTCCACGTCCCGAAGATGCCTGGCCTGGAGGCTGAGCAGGAGGAGCATGTGGATCCTGTGATTGTGTACTGGGTGCCTCAAGGTGATGTATTACATCCCACATGTGTCTGTGGAACTCGTTATGGAACAGAGCCTGGACCTGACCTCGGGGGACAAAATCATGTCTGTGTGCTCCCGAGGGGGGGGGGTGTGACAACATTCCCTGAGTTGGTTCCACCTGAAGGTATTGCTGGACCAGTACATGAGGAGGCCCCAGGGTGGGTCCCACATGTGATGTGGCCTGGTAACATGGGCAGATGAGTTTGGAGAGGTGGTTCTGCTGGCCAGTAGTACATAAACATGCTGTTGTGTCACTGTTATAGAAGATATATGGGTATTAATAGTCTATAAACATGCTGTTGTGTCACTGTTATAGAAGATATATGGGTATTAATAGTCTACACAATCCTGGAACATGTCCAACAGAATGGATAGATATCCCTAATAACAGAATGTCAGATGTGCAGCAACCACATAGCAAGCATGCCACAGGCATATATGGAACCGTAGTGGCCCTAACAATGGCATGCAGGTGAATAGTTGTAACAGGCCAGCAATGATAGTGTCCACACAGGGAACATGGCTGCAAACGCATTGCACAAAGTATGGTACAATACAATATCTGCCCCACTAGTAGGTAAGCTGTAGCCATACCTATTGAGTTGTGTGTACAGTTTGTTGTCGCTGATATGGTGGGGAGTGACAGTAATGTGTATTAAGAACTGTGGTATCCTTGCGGCATGACTTGCTCACACCTATGTCCATCTTTGTCTTTCAGGCAAGATGTCCCATGGAAGGTTTACAGCTTACTCAGCAGCTGAGAATGGCATTGTGGTAAACCACCAACTCCAGCACTACCCTGTCTCGTTTGGCCGGGCCGCCCATTATCAGCAGGAGCGGACCACCCTGTGGAACGACCTAGTCCATAGGGTCAATGATGTCAGACTGCACAACCGCAGTTATGAGCAGGTCCGGCATCATTGTTCTGACCTGCTTCACAATGCCCGTCAGCATGCTGCTGCAATCTGGGGTATAACCAGTGCACTGCAGCAGGGATCCTAAAGATGCTAAGAATGGCTGTATCTGCACATAGTCAGGTTCAGGAACTGTGGCAGACGTAACCCTACCCCCACAGCAATAATGACGGCAGTGTGTGAACACAAAGGAATATACACATGAGTAGACCTTGCAATCATGCAGATTAAGGGGACATGTGTAGGGCAGACTGAACATACACTGGCAAATGCAGATGGCCCATGCTAGTATACTCCTGCCAGGAGTAGTGACTGCTGTAGTACACATAACAATAGGTGCAACAAACCGTCATGATAAGGGTGTGCACACATATACCCACACGGAGTGTATGCATCACGGTCAGCATCCGCACACCTAACACATTCCGTAGACGCTGCATGTGAAAGTACAGGACATATGTCACCTATTGGGCTCATGTACTGTTAATATATGCGGTGATGTGGTCCCATGGCAGATCAAGGAAGGGTGCATCATATCAGTAAGGGTGTGTACACTCCCCATAGCCATGGTATGTTCTGACGGTTGTCAGAGTAATAGTATTGGATTGGTCATACATGATCCACTGATGTTGACAGCTGTAAATCAGACATCAGGCATTCACAAATGACATCTGTCCACATATCCCAGGTATGTGTTGCTGAAAAACGTAGGGGCTGTGAGCATTAAAGCTGACATAACTGACACAGTAGTACACATTCGGCAATGGGTTGTACACCTGTGAGGTGTGGTGCACAGTACATGGCAGGGTGGAGAACAGGTGCACAGCAATACCGTGTACATGGGTGCAGTGGTATCCAGGGGAAGGGGCATCACCTAGTAACACAGCACATGCATCACACACATGTATACTGTTGCTAGTATGGATTGACTATAGCTGCACCGCATGCTGTTGCTGTGTACCATATGTTATGCATGCTGACAGATGGGTAATAGGAGGGCTGTGTGTACTATCATTGTGCAACCTCACCTGTGTGTGTGTGTGTGTGTGTGTGTGTGTGTGTGTGTGTGTGTGTCCCGGTGGGTGGTTAGTTTGTCTGTAGGGTCACTCTGGTAAAGTGGAGGGAGGTTGATGCATGTAGGATGCGTGTGTGCATGTGTGTGTGTTTGTGTGGGTGTCCATGTATGCACATGTGTGATTGTGGGGTTGTTCATACAGCAGTACCTCCCTTTGGGATCGTGCAGTACATGGACATGGACTGCCACATGACACACCAGAAATACTTGTCATGTATGTAATCAAAGGACAGCTGATAGTATAATAAAGTCTGTAGCATGAAACAGGCATTGAGAGGGAAGGTAGGCACCAGGTATACCCTTAATATCACATTCAGCAGAGAGGTGACTGACAGCCCACGTATGCAGCACTACAGGTGCATTGGGGAATTACTAGTCAACACCAGGGAGTGTATCCATATATTACAGTTGTCACATGATAGGCTGATTGAGCAGCATAACTGGCATGTATTGAGCAATACATACACATGACACTCCAGTGCATGATATTATGGAGTGAACATAGTAGCCCCTACACATAGGGGCCATGCTCATGATGTCTGGACATACACTGGGTGAACACTGAATGACAGCAGTGAGGCCATGTGAAACCACTCCACTCAGGTCAGGCAGGTAATGGAGTAACAGGTCTTGTGCTGTGATCAATTGTCTAGGCATTTAGAGGACCGATACGTTAATGAGTGGTATCAATTAGTGTATGTTACCAAGTGTGATGCAGGATGCGGAATGCATGGGAATATATGTGGGACTGTCTGTAAAGTCACGGACAGGTAGGTATTAAGGTGGTGTGTGTGTGTGTGTGTGTGTGTGTGTGTGTGTGTGTGTGTGTGTGTGTGTTTACTGTTATGCAATGCTGTACAGGTCTTAAAATGTGTTTATTGTTTTCCCCCACAAGTGGCAAGGTGGTTCAGGATCCCTCCTGCATGCAGTCTGATGTTGGTGTCCGTACAGACACCGAAGATGATGATAGTACTGTTGAGGCACAGGTGGGGTTGTCAGGGGCTGAAACAGTGCCATCATTTGACATCCCCCTTTTATCCACCTCAATCCCGCACACAGTTTTAGTGCCTATACATACTCCAACACCAGTGGCCATAGCAGAGGGACACCTGGCATTCATTGGCAGTTCACAGGAAAGTGTGGTAACCATGCCTACTGTGTCTGGTTGCAGCAGGCATAGCTGGATGTCCGTCAGGGCACCACATAGGCAGATGTCCCGGTGTGCTCGTGGTAGGGCCGCTGGTCATCATGACCCTGGCAGATGCGACACAGCTGGTATCAGCAGGCGCGTGTTTCAGGCTGTCATGGCGGCGCAGGCACATATGGAACATTACACCATACAGGGCCTGAGGCTGCAGAGGGCTGCTCTCACATCTGCAAGTGACAACTTCCATGAACTGTCTGGTGCCATCCGTGCATTTACTGAGCTCATGGATAGATGGTCTTGTGAGATGATGGCCCTCATTGACCACGGTTTGTCCGTGCTTGAACCTGTGGTGGGAGTGCAGTGACGGCCACGTGGACGTAGGTCAGCAATGCCAACAGATGGCAGTCAACGTGGACATGCTAGGACACCAAGGGGCTCCTGTAGTGGCAGTACCAGCACCAGAACTGCAGGGGGGTGCTGTCCACACCACAGCAGGCCATGAGCACGTGCTCCTGGCCAGTCCCAGAGGAGATTTGTCATCATTAGGTGAGAGTAGCACATCAAGGCCTGTACCTGGACATGCCCATGGAACCCCTGGCAGGCACAGTCCACGTGTCAGTGGCCAGAGGCAGTGAACTGCACACCCTGCCAGGTATGGTTGCAGCTGTCCATAAACACCTGTGTAGGGCAGCCACATGTCAGAACTGTGTACATACATACCCACATACTACACAAACACACCTAGGGCAACCCCATACCTACACACACCACATTACCATGCCCATTTCACCTCATTACACACCTCACCCACACACATGGTGCCATATGTGTGCCCCACCCTCGGCCTCTGGCAAACCAACAACACACCCTGTGCATAGGATTATACCTGTGCCACATCCCTGTAATCCATACCATTGATGCAGGGACAGGCTAATATAGTTCTGATGCACATGGTGACTGTATACAGTGTAGCATGTCAGGAGTAAAGTGTAATGCATATATGTCAGGCAGTGTAGCCATCCAGCAATGATGCATTATAGCTGTTAGTAACACTGGTTGATTGTGGTCTCTATGATGTTATCCATTTGTGTTGTAGGTGTGCATGTGTCAGCACGAGGATGGTCTGCAGTCATATTCCACAACAGGGTGTGGCACTATGGTGACACCATGGCTGTGACATATCTGGGGTACAGTGGAACACATGTCACAGGTTTGTATAACAGTTATTGCTTGTGCCACATGGGCGGGTGACCCGCTGGGACATGTATAATCTGCAACCTGATGGAGACCCATCCACATACATGCACACTCTTACTTGGCATCGCTGGAACTAGATCCCTACCTAGGTATGTAGTGATACCGATATATGTGGCTTTCATTGCACACACCCACAGTGTTTAGGGGGAGGTTTGTTCCAGGTTACATGTTACATGCAGAACATCCCCAGACATGTACAGTATGCTAATGGGGGATGTAATGGGTGTATATGTACAATACATAGTGTGACATACCTTCATATACACATTAACAGACACATAACAGGCAGACACACGTCTGAGAGACCTGGGCCTATCGCTGCTAACTAGCTTGACCATGTGTCCAATGTGTTACAGATAGGCTGCACACAGCACATGCATATCTGGCCTGGATTATGGTATTAGATACCTGTATGGTTGATGGTGACAGTGGTAACCATAACTTGGTACTTGGGACATATACCGGATGTACCTTGGTGGAATGACAGTGTCCACAGCACCCACATCCCCCAGTGGATACTGTACTCCCTGAAACCCATGATGACATTCTGACATACCCACCATCACACATTGCCCACGACTGCAATACAACTCATTGTATATCCCAACAGTGGTACTACATGGATATGCATCTAATGCACATGCCACAGGCATAGTAGGGTGTTACATTGTCATGCCTCACATATGGGCAGCAACAACACTATCTGTACTACTGTGTGACAATGGGTATTGTAATAGGAGTATGTGGCCTTGGAATGCTGTACCCTACAGATATACAGACATGCACACATACACAGACTTGTCAGAACTCAATGGGTATCCCATGCCTATCAACCCATTTGTACAACACTGTTGTGCTGGTACTGCAAGGCTACTGCAGCTGGTATAGAGAGGAGCTTAACAGGGTATATGAAATGTCCCATACAGTAGCAGCCACAATTGACTATGGCAATGGGTGTTGTGAAGGCCCTCATGGAATTCCCAAGTACAAGTGTGCTAACACACAGACACTGCTATACTCAGTAATGCACACATACACATGTCAGTACTGGAGTGCATTGCTGCAGGTGGTCATAGCTGTGTACCTAGCTGTTGTCCAAGGAGAGATGGGTTGTGTAGGGGATGGTGTACAGTGGTATCCTGCCACGTGCCATGTCGCAGCAGGCAATCTATTGACAGACACTACTGTGGTGACCCTCAGGGTGAGAGTGACATGCATCAGCCAATCCTCCAGGTGCCTCCTGCACATGGTCACTGAGGTGATCAAGTTGACATGTATGCAACATGCATTACAACACATAGTTAGTGTCTGTGATGGAGACCTGTACCCAAGCATGTTCTGTTGACTGTAGTAGTGTAGTGGAAGTACCCATGGCATGTGGTGCGTACAGGGTGTTATCTCCTGTATGTGCCAGTTCTTACACAGCTGGGCAGACATGTTAGTGTCAATCAAGCTTAGGTTGCCTGTACATATCCCAGCTGGATACCTGCCATCTGCACATCTGTACAGGGACTGACAGTCATCATCTTGACAAGTAGCTATGCAGTAGGATGAATGTGTTGACAGGTAGACGTTTGACAAAAAATGTGTATGCCATAACTACATGTCAGAAGCCCTCACTAACATGTGCTGTACAGACAGTAGTCTACAGTTATATTCCACATGTCAGATCATTATCCAGTAGGGGTTATATACTGTGACACAGCTCGCACACCAGGGATACAACAGGGAGGCCTCAAGGTCCAGCTATGCCTGGAGTTGGGCTTGCTGTTAGTACTACATTTAGCACTCTACTCTTACCTGGGTAAGTACTGTCAACAGTAGTACCACCATGATACAGTACATGCTAGTGTGACAGCACGTACCCTGGCCTTCTTCCCCTGTATGTAACACATTCACATGGATAACAGTGCTGTACAGGCCTCATATACATCTGTGTCCCAGACATGACACTCACACCCCTTGCTACTGTA
>NC_056740.1:236714507-236819507 GCF_019279795.1 Protopterus annectens | reverse complement strand
GCTCTGTGTAGTCCACTGCAATCACACCATGGTTACGATCTGTGGGCAATATGCAGGGTACTACCAACATAGATGTTGCCTAGGCAAGTGTGTTTGTGCATGAGACATGGGTTGAGTGTGTTCTCTATGTAATACAAGGGTTGCTAACTTTGTTCACCAGGCCTTGATGCCACATGTAGGAGTCTGGATTGCCACCCCAGCCTCTCAGCTATTTCACATCTGTTATCCTTGTAAGGTGGACACTGTGGCATATAATGGAGCCACCATATAAGAAATATGCAAAATCCACTCCACAATGAGTCCAGTTGTTACACACTCACAGCCACCTCCACACAAGATACAAATGACAAACACAGACACGCACACCTGCCATGTTTGGGATTACTACTCCTACCTAACTAGTTTATTACACTACAGCATTATGCAGTTATAGGATGGGCCATGGAGATTACTGGGCTACACCTTTCCCAAAGGTGTATTTCACAGTGAATGACATCAGCAGCCTTGCCAAAGTAGGGCATTTGTATTGTAGTGAGTGTGTCTAGCCTAAAAAACATTTCTCCCTACACAGACAAAGACACACACACACACACACACACACACACACACACACACACACACACACACACACACATACACACACACACACATGCAAACACACAGTTGCTATGAACTCCTACCTAACTAGTTTGTCACACTACAGCATTACACAGTTATAGGATGCACCATGTTGATTACTGTACAGTAAGACATTTGAATTGCAGTGAGTGTGACTAGCCTAAAAAAAGCATTGCTCCCTACACAGACACACAAACACACACACAGTTGCCATGTCTGGGCTTAGAACTCCTACCTAACTAGTTTATCACACTACAGCATTACGCAGTTATAGGACACACCATGGAGATTACTGGGTGCATCTTTCCCAAAGGTGTATTTCACAGCGAATTACATCAGCAGCCCTGCCAAAGTAGGGCATTTGATTTGTAGTGAGTGTGACTAGTCTAAAAAGGCATTGCTGCCTACACAGACATCCACACTTACCACATGTGGGACTAGAACCCCCACCAAAGTGCTATATCACACTACAGCATTATGCTGTTATAGGACGCACCACAGAGATTACTGGGCTACACCTTTTCCAAAGGTGTATTTCACAGTGAATGACATCAGCAGTCTTGCCTAAATGGGGCATTTGAAATATGTGTGTGAGACTAGCCTAAAAAGCATTGTTCCCTACACAGACACACACACAAACACACAGTTGCCATGTCTGGGATTAGAACTCCTACCTAACTAGTTTATCACACTGCAGCATTACACAGTTATAGGATGCACCACAGAGATTACCTGGCTATACTTTTCCCAATGGTGTATTTTACAGTGAATGACATCAGCAACCTTGCCAAGCTAGGGCATTTGAATTGTAGTGAGTATGACTAGCCTAAAAAGTATTGCTCCCTACACAGACAGAGAAACACACACACACACACACACACACACACACACACACACACACACACACACAGTTTCCATGTGTGGGATTAGAACTCCTACCTAACTAGTTTGTCACACTACATCATTATGCAGTTATATGATGTGTCATGGAGATTACTGGGCTACACCTTTCCCAAAGGTGTATTTCACTGTGAATGACATCAGCAGCCTTGACAAAGTAGGGCATTTGAATTGTAGTGAGTGTGACTAACCTAAAAAGCATTGCCCCCTACACAGACAGAGACACACACACACACACACACACACACACACACACACACACACACACAGTTTCCATGTGATTAGAACTCCTACCTAACTAGTTTGTCACACTACATCATTATGCAGTTATATGATGTGTCATGGATACACCTTTCCCAAAGGTGTATTTCACTGTGAATGACATCAGCACACACACATACACACACACACACACACACACACACACACACACACACACACACACACACACACACACACACACAGTTGCCATGTTTGGGATTAGAACTCCTGCCTAACTAGTTTATCACACTACAGCATTACGGAGTTATAGGATGTGCCACAGAGATTACTGGGCGACACCTTTCCCAAAGATGTATTTCACAGTGAATGACATCAGCAGCCTTGCCAGAGTAGGGAATTTGAATTGTAATGAGTGTGACTAGCCTAAAAATCATTGCCCCCTACACAGACAGGGAGACACACACACACACACACACACACACACACACACACACACACACACACACACACACACACACACACAGTTGCCATGTCTGGGATTAGAACACCTACCTTAACTAGTTTATCACACTACAGCACTATGCTGTTTTATGAAGTGCCACAGAGATTACTGGGCTACTCCATTCCCAAAGGTGTATTTCAAAGTGGATGACATCACAGGCTTGTCATAGTAGGGCTATGGGGAGGGCAGTGTGTGTGCATGGGCCATAACTCATTCATCTAGAGGTTGACACACCACATGCAGGCACGCACAGGGTTATATTCCGCAGGTATGTGTATACAGCTGCTAGATGATTACTGCATTATACAGTCATGTTGCACAACTAGCACTTGCACCACATAGTCTGTAATGCAGATACTTTCTACAGTGGGTGACATTTACACATCATGTGGTTGTAGCCATTTGGCTGTGTGCTGGGTGGGACAGGCCTCATAATGGATGGCTCTTTGTCACAGTCACTGTCTTCCACACATCTATGTATGTCTACTTTTGGCATATTATAGTGTGTTGTCCTTTGATATATGTCTGTATTCCTATCCAATGTGTGTGCAAAGCATGACTGGTGCATACTGAGGAGTATATGCACTAACATCTGCAACTGTCAGATATGTCTGGTCCACTGTTGTTTGCAGATATGGGCTTCATTTGTTTAAGTGTGTGAGTATGCCCAGTATGACCTTTCAGTATGTTGTTGTCTGACATTGCCTTAATTTCTCTGTGTGTGAGCATGCCCAGTATGCCCTTCTGTACTGAATGTGTGGATCCATTCCAAGTAGCTTGTACTCCAGTGCAGACCTTGTTGTACACTTACAGGTAGAAAACTGTTTCTGCAGGGTATCTGTAGATGATTTGGCAATATAGGGTCAAACTGTGCAAAGGATAGTTCATACTGTAGGTGATTGTGTCTGTGCTGCTTCTGCTACATGATACTGGTGTTAGCAGAGATATTCAGACATGTATACTGTTATACACTGTGATGTTTTATGTCCTCAAGTATTGTCAGATGGACATTCTTGCTCACAGTGATGTCATGGGGAACAAGGGGGAATGTGTCCAGTATTGTGGGCAAACGCCTAAATATTCATGGAAAGTTATGTCATTCTGGAGGGGGAGCTGCAGACACTTGCTCCAGGGTCTGTGTATCCAGTTTAGCACCTTGGTACAGTGCTGGCAGAGGATCCTATACTTGTACATCCATTGACATGACATTATGGCCTTATCTTGCTGTGGCAATACCTCACAGCTGTACATATTCACACAGGTTACCCAGAGGCAGGGGTCATAAGTCAGGACATTACTCCTATTGTGGTGTACGGGCAGGTTTGTAGCCACCCTTTTATGTGTTTGCAGCCAGGGATAGTATGTGCACACAGCTGTGTGTTGGACCTGGCACATTACATGCAGCCCATGCTCCCACTCCACCCCACCCCCATTATTCTATCCTCTTCCATACATTATGCATACATTCTGTGATACTTTCCCTAAGGTTATCACCTCATCACAGCTGTGTTTTGGTGTTGGTCCACAGTTCATGCAGTGGGACATGTGGACTTGTTACTGTGGTTTGTTCACCTGGCCTTACA
Source organism: Protopterus annectens (assembly GCF_019279795.1). Taxonomy (NCBI): domain Eukaryota; kingdom Metazoa; phylum Chordata; order Ceratodontiformes; family Protopteridae; genus Protopterus; species Protopterus annectens. The sequence goes on along the minus strand of NC_056740.1, from coordinate 236,815,682 downwards.
TATGGCTTATGCGCAGTGTGTTATGTTGTTATTTGGGTGGCCATGACATAACATGCATTGGCAGTACTTGTGAGACAGAGGTCTGTAGGCCATTTGGTGGTGATGCAGGCCAGCTGTGGCAAGCCGTTGTATTCTGTCAGTCCTACAGTCCCAGATCGCCATAGTGTATATTCCCCTGGGGTGACAGGGTAAGTGTGCTAGGTGTTCATGCCAATACTTTTTATCAGTATTGATCCAGTGGTGTGGATGCTGGCAGGGTGCTACCTACAGCTAGGGACACACCTGCATGGGACACCTGCACTGCATGCTGCATTCTTTCGCTGTTGCCATACACAGGTGGGGGTCATATTGTACCCATTCCCAACAGCAGGGATACGGCCAGAGATGTACCTGTGAGTGGCGTTTGGGTGAGCTGGGTGCATGTGTGCTATGGACACTACTTGCATCTGACTCACAGATATGCATGGTGCATTCCAGTTATGCTGGGATGTGCAGGTACATCGGCTGTTTCCCAATACATCAGTCTTATCACCTTTGTTATCTGCAAGTGTTCGGCCAGACGACACCGGTATTGCCTACTACAGGCCCAGATAATGTGATGCATACCTGTATGTACAATCCCAAGGGTGTGTCCATTTCACAATTACACATTATATACTATATGTCTGGGGTACTTTTCCCTGTGTAATGCTTGTATATCTAGGCCAACAGCCATGCCATGTCCATCTTTCAGATGGTGGCACATATTGCCACCATACATTTACAATGACTTACTGCTAGCATATGTTATACTGGTGGGAATTGTCTTTGTCACTACAGTTGTGAGGACTTGGCCCTGTCATCGGCAGTAGTGGGCAATGGCCACCAGGTCCAACCTCAACATGCATACATACTGACCACCCTCACACAATATGAAACACACACCAACCTAACACACACATACCTGCATATTGTACAAATGCTACAATCTATCCTGCTACCATGGCCACCTCTGGGCACCTTTGCTCCACTGGTATTATACCTACACATACATGTTACTACATGTCTACATAGGATTGGTAGGGGGGCACACCTGTCTGTTACTACATGTCTACATAGGACTAGGGGGGGCACACCTGTCTGTTACTACTGCATGTGTACATCGGATTGGGGGGCACACCAAACCATTTCTAATTTTCTACATAGGATTGTGGGGGGCACACCTGACTATTACTACATGTCTGCATAGGTTTTGGGGGGCACACCTGTTTCTACATTGCTACACAGGATTGGGGGGGCACACCTGACTGTTACTACATTTCTACATAGGATTTGGGGGGGCACACCTGACTGTTACTACATGTCTACATAGGAATGGGGGGCACACGTTACTACATGTCTACATAGGATTTGGGGGGCACACTTGACTGTTTCTACATTGCTACACAGGATTGGGGGGGCACACCTGACACTTGTACACATTTGCTATGACTGTACTGGTATGTCAGGTACTCCATTTCATTCTGTTTTCTAACCTATCATGCTGACTAGAGGCATATGAGTGTACTACTGGTGTTAGGTTTGATTGACCTACATATTAGTTTCTGACTTCCTACCTTTCAGGACTAATATCCCACTGCCTGACCTGATGTAGTCTGTCTGTGTAGGCCTTGGGGGGAATGTTACCCATAGGCATCATTCAGAGGCCTTAGCACAGTATTTGTTTGTGTTTGTCCACACCAGTCCTGCTGGCTGAGACTGTTGTTGGGTATGTGAACCTCCCTTACTGGCATGTGTGTGTGTCATATGGACACACATGTGGCCCAGCACATGGTTTTGTCACCATGTGTAGTACTGGCTACTGCGGTGACACCAGTATTTGTTACAGATCTCATGCTGCCACTATAGGTGTCTACTAGCTGCTGGCATCCCATTTAGCCGCCCGATTCCCTTGCATGCTCACATCCATACCATAGATACAGGTAACAACGCATACTACTCCATTCGGCAATTGGTAAGGAGAGTGACTTACCTTGTGGATGTGCCAGTATTGAGGATGGTGCTGGAGGACTGTCTATGTCAGATGCACATAGTACACTCCCTACACATAGTTGAGCACAGGTAGTTTCATGATTGGCATCCCTTTTACTGTATTTGTGAGTCAGAGAGAGGAGTCATTCCCTGTGTCCCTCCTGTGTCAGCGTATGTGCTATGAGTTGCCTCTTTGCCAAGGCCAGGGCATACTAGGCACACCTTCTTCTGCCTACTGGGGCAGGCTCAGGTTATTCCTCCACTGAGTCACTCTGTGGCTGTGCAGGCCTTGGCAATGGTGGGGGGCTGTGTGGCCCTGCCCCGTGCTGTTCCTGCTGCAGCTGTTTTCGCAGGATCATATTGTGTAGCATGGCAATACAATGACAATTTCAGTACGTGTAGCTGGTGAGTACTGCAAGGCTCCACTGGATGTGTCCAGGCACAGGAACCGTGACTTGAGCATCCCAAACACATGCTCTATTATAATTCTGGTCTGTGCGTGTGCCTCATTATGGAGTTTTTGTTCAGGTGTGTGTGCATTTCTGATGGGTGTCATCAGCCATGGCACCAGTACATAACCAGCATCCCCAACTAGGTGACTGCAAGGGATGTACCCATTGGCAAATCTCTGGTACATCTGTGTCAGATGCCAGATGTGGGAATTGTGATAGCTTCTAGGGCAGCCAGCACACACATTCATTATTATGCCCTGGGCATCACACACGACCTGGCAGTTGAAGGGGAAGCCCTTGCGGTTGATGTAGACCCTACCCCACTCACCGGGTGGTGCTTTGATGCATATATGTGTGCAGTCTATAGCACCCAGTACCTCAGGGTATTCTGCTATTTGGTGGAAGAGCTGCATAGTGCTGACCAGGGAAATATACATGATCACCGGCATGTGCTGACATGGCATACAGGAACTGGTGGAGTACCCTGGATGTGTGAGATCCCCACAATATCCCCAGTTGGCCTTTGGAAGGTACCTGTAGCTAGTATTCTTAGGCTTACACATACCTTGGTATCCATTGGGATGGGTTCCCCTCTGTTAGTTCTGTGTGTGAGGCATGGCCGGCACAGCTCAACAGTTTGCTGTAGAAGGTCCCTGTCCACCATATAGCGCTCCACTGTCTTCAGCTCATGTAGCCCCTGGTAGGTTACCCTGGGTCTGTACACTCTTCTCCATCTTCTCACTGTGGCTTGGTTGACAGCATTCTCATCCTCACCACCCTCAGCCTCTTCCACATGTTGTTGTATGATAGCTATTGCAGCCCCTATCATTTTTTTGTTTTTTGTTTGTTAAAATTCTCCTGCTTGTATACACCGGTGGTGTAGAGTATGTGGGAAAACCAGAGGGAAAGGTGTTTGCATAGTTTATAGTAGTGTTCTGTGCTGGGCTGGGCTGCTGCCTGTGTAATTGGCTGATTCTGATACATTTCACCTGCCAGCTATGCTAGTTCTCGCTGATTACCTTCCTACTGCTGTTTTCCCTTCCCATTGCCTTCCTGTTTAAGCCTGGGAGTGCAAACTCAGTGCACAGAGCTGCTATTTCCTGGTTTACTTTTTTTTCCCCTTTAAACCAGGTGCGCATTGCGCAGTGCGCACACTCGCTTAGGCAATGTAAAGAGTGCTAGGCAGCCTCAGACACACCCCCTTCCTTTAGCTATGCTAAGCTAATGGCAAACCCGAGCCACAGGGCTCCAATCTGCTTACAGTATGCCTGACACCCCCCCATGATGTCAGCTAACTCCTAGGCTTGTACCAAGCTATTCCTGCTCTTACACTGTTGGGTGCAGACTAGCATGCAGGGGATATCTGGGATTCAGTATCATTTCCCTTATTTGCATAGGATTGCCTGCTGATGCATAGTTACAGGTCCCACACTGAGCCTCCCCCCCTTAGCAACCACTATTCACTGGCCATGTTGTCTTCTGGCTGCCATTGAGTATAATGGCAAAGTAGTAATTTTGGTTAGAATGCTTATTTTAGTTTTTTTTCTTATTTTTTGCCCGATCTCGTTTGCTCGCCGCTGCCCTACACTTAAACAGCCGAGATCGGCTAAAAAAATAAAAGTTGATTTTTTTTTTATTTTTGCAACTGTTTTTCATGCCAATGGCCTTATATTTGGTCATTGCCATGCTTTCTTCATACTATCCACCCTTTATTTGGAGCTGTCATGGCTCTGTTTTGTAGTTTGCAGAAATGTACTCTGTTACTGGTGGAGTACATTTCTGCAGATTACACTAGTCCTGCACAGCCGGCTTCCAGCTTCCTGGATCGCAAATTCACCTCATTTGCATGGATTTCACCTGCAAATGGGGTGATTTGCATACAGGGGTCGAGTCCGTGCAGGACTAGTGCAGGAGCACTTGTGCACGTCCCTACAGCTTATTCCTGGATCGCACAGCAGACATATTGTCTGCTGGAGCCCCTGCACTAGTCCTGCACACCGTCAGGGCTTGCTGAATCCGGGAGATAGTTTGACATAGTTTGCAGAATTCTGAACCCTATATTTATTTTATGCATTCTTATGAGCTTTGAGATTTATTTGATGTGTTTGCCTTTTACATTGTTCTTTCTGCGTCTTCACTTGTATTGGACACATTTGAGAAGTGTCTGGTATTTTCTGAAATTCTGGGTTTGTATCTCAGAATGTATAGTTTGCATACTAATTTGACAACTTTATCCTTGCATCAGATTAGTACAGTGTTTTGAGAAGCAGTTCTGTATTGGTTTTGGTGGACTTTGTGGACACTATCATCACCCACTTATTAAAAGGTTGCTATGTAGTTTCAGCAGGAATATACCACTTAACCTATTTTACTTTTTTATATGGACTGCTTAGATGGGGCAGTACCATTCATTGTGTAAGCAGTACACATAGTGGAAATACTACACTAAGTTATTGCAGTGTAAATAAACAGATAAATAAATGCCTTAATAAATCATACAGTCAGGAACTGATAGTGATGGTGAAGAAGAAGCAGTGGAAGCTTTAGCAAACAACAAAGTACTGGGAATTGATGCCTAACTTGCAGTACTTCCAAGTTCCTGCTAGGAAATTTAAAGGTCAACATAATGGCCAGCTGACTAGAAAAGATGTGTTTGTACCATTCTTGAAGAATGTTGATCTGACTAAGGAATTTATTACACAGTCACTCTGTTTCAGTATGTCAGCAAAATTCACTTAAGGTTATTGAGTAATGTTTATAACCATTCTTGGAATAAAAATTACCAGAAGCGTAAACAGGATTCATGGGGAGCAAAAGACGTCATTAAAGATGCCAAATAGATTATTGAAAACAGGTTCTCAATCTGCTTCCAGTGCAAAAACGTTAGTGGGACCTGATAACATGCCAGGATGCCTCCTTAGTATCCTAAAATAAGACCCATCAGGCCCTCTAAAACAGTATTTATTCATAGTCTCCACACAGGCTTTGTGCCAAACAAATGGAGAACTGCAACTGTTATCCCTCTGCTCAAGGGCATCCCATCCAGAGACTCAGGAAACTAAACAGTAACATAGAAGACTTCAGACCTTGTATCCAACTAAGTTTGGTCTTTTTACAAGGTCAGGTCATACATACTCAACCTCGTGGATTTTGTAGAGAAGGTTTCCAAAGTAATGGACCAGGGACAAATGGTTCATATTGCCTACCCCAGTCTGCCCAAAGTATTTAACACAATACTTCATCAGACTAGCCAGCTGGCTCACAGGCAGGACACACCAAGTCAAGATAGATGAGTCTACCTACAAAAAAAGCCCTGCCTTTAGCGGAGACCCCCCCCCCCCCAGGGCTCTGTGCTGAGACTGCTTATTTTGTGAAAGGATACTAACTACTAACTGGCCAGGTTTGCAGATGATTGCAAACTAGACGTAGTCACTGAACACCCAAAGAGACGAGCATTCTCCAAGAAGTCCTGACACAGACTAATAACTGGTGCCAGAGTCACAGTCTAAAACTTAATGCCAAAAATACATGATAGTATCTTTCAGAAAGGCTACCATCCCTAGAAATTACACCATTGATAATACACCAATAGTTGACTGTGTGGTCAAGGATTTGGGAATGCATGTAGCCAGGTACTTGGCCTTGACCATCATATATCTACTGTAGTAAGGAAATCATTCTAGGTTGCACAACTTATAAGCAAGAGTGTGGTATTTAGGTCCAAAGATGTCTTTGCTCTCTTGTACTTAGCTCCCATGAAACCAGTCATATCTGACAATGGAAATGCAACAACTGGACTGTCCTCTGGCATTCTTCACAAAATGAATACATGGCGTAAAAAAAAAATGACCTACAGGGACCTCCTCAATGCCTGCTGATGTGTGCTCTATACTTGGATATCAAAGCGGCCTCTGATCCAGCCCTTATGGGACCTGTTGCATACACTTAAACCAAATAGCATCAGAAATGCCCAGTCTAGGGACCTTAACCTTGTCTGCAACATAAATAAGGCATGCTGGAGGGAGAGGTATGTGTGTCAGAGGATGCCACTTCTAAGGAACAGGCTTCCCATCCATCTGAAGCAGAGTTCCTTCTTTTACTTATTCAAGCACTACTTGGATTGGTGGATGGGTTATATTATAGTATTACTATCAAAGTAGGGGGTGGATGATTAAGGGGCAGTTGGCCCATGCAGCATGGATGATAACCCTCCAGGATGATTTTATATCTGAATGTCAGTTTTTAAAAAATATGTTTTTGCAAAGAGATTATCCATCTGCATTGATTGATGAACCTATTCTGGAAGTAGGTAGTAAAAGAGATAATGGATATTTTGCACCATTTTTCAATTTGAAGGTAGTTACGAGGGAACCAAATGAGGGACCACATTCCTACTCTAATGCTTTTATTTCTGTTTTCAACTTTGACAGTAATACTATTAGGTAGATACTTAAAAAAAATTAGAATTTTTTAAGAGACGATTCTAGCACAGGAAAAAAATTGGGACCAAGACACTGTATAGTGTATAAAAGAGGGAAGAACCTAAAATCTATTTTTGAAACCTATAATAATAAAATGGTACTATGTGTGGTGTTAGAAAATGTGGGTGATATAATTATTGTAAATTTGTTTTGGCTGGAGATAGAATTGAGATGCTGGGAAGGATGTTCCTTGTAAAAGGCCGATTTAATTGTGAAAGTGATGGAGTAGCGTATATTGCCTTGTGCCAGTTATGCAAAAGTATTTTATATTGGCAAGACTGAGTGCAAATTCTGAGAATGGATTTATGAACACAGTTATGAAATATGAAAAGGAAAAAAATACTAATGCCCTATTTATACGTATTAAAGGGCATGCAGGGCATTTCTTTAAATTTATGGTCTAAGAAAAAGTAACCCATAACTCACGTGGGGGGGGGGGGGTGTCCATGGACAGTTGTGCTTGAAAAAAAAGAGAACTATTTTGGCAAATATATTTTAATTCTTACAACTGGCCGGGATTCAATGATCATATTATCATAGCTCTATTACTAAAGTTGAAGGCACAGATGAATTTGTATAATTATATATTTTATATACACATATTTTTTACAAGAAGAATTTGGTATTTGTAAAGAATAAAATACTATATATCTGAATGTTTTTAATGACTGTGTATGAATGATATTGTTTATATATATTTTTTATTGAATCCATTAACAATTTTGTCAGCTTTTAAATGTGGGTTATGTTACTTTTAAGTAGATTCATTCTTACGAAAAATGGTTTGTCATATGGGGTGTGTCACATGATTTATTTAGGATTTAAATTGTAGCTCTTTTTGAAGTTAAATTGTCTGATGAACTTTTGTAACTACAAAATGAAATAGCTTATTACTGAGGATTTATTTTGAAATAAAAGGAATTTAGCAGTAGGAAAGTTATTTCAGGGTCATATTTATGTTATGGATGTGATGATGATTATAGAGGGATGACAAAATAGTGAAGTTTGTGATGTATTGCTTGGAAGTTATGTAATGTAGAAAAGGCTTGCATTTGAAGTACATGTATCAGAGGGTCTGTGGTAGGCTGTGGATTGTGTTAGGAGTGTTAAAGTTAGTGATAGTTCTGTTTAGAAATAAAGCGTTTTGTGCATGTGTTTTGGGTATGAAGGTGGTAATTTGGTGCAGTGGCCATTCATGGACAATTATACTTCTACAGCCCAAGCTCCATCTCGGACCATCTGGAGCAGCAAACTCAGGGACCATAGTGAAGGGATGGCAATCACCAGTGATCGTCTGTGTTCTTCCTGGATATTCCCAGTGTTATAGCAGCCTTTAGGCTATATAGTTTGTGTTTTGCCCAGGCCACATCAACAACTGCCCAGTTTCCGAAAGCTCTTGCTTCCCACACTTCCTCTGTGACTATTGATTGGACAGCCCTACAGAGGGACATCAGCAATCAAGAGCAGACAATTTTCAGTGGTTTCTTGCTGCTTCATGACTGTCTTTCAGACAGATAAAACCTTTTAGGGAGACCCTTCCACATAGAAAATATTTATTTTTAATGTTTTTCATCTATATAGTAACAAAAAAAACCCGCATATTTTCACTTTTATGGCATTATCCCAATAAGAAACACTGTGTTTCTAATCTACCATCTGTTTCCTCTTTGGGAACACTATTTTTTAACTTTAGCTAGTGTGTAGGGCTTAGTTAATGTAGAAATGTATTGCATATGCAAACTTTATATAATTTATAAAACTTTAAATGTGTCATAGTGCTTTATTTCATCGACAACAACAGGGAATCTAGAGCTTGTCTTCATGCTCTGACAATTTGCCTGCCATTTATTTTGTCAGACAAATGTTAGTTCTAAGGGTTTTCTGCAGGATTGAATGTATTGCTTGTGTATTTACAGGGAATGTTCTCCTTCTGCTTACACTGTGACAACTTACCTAGCAGTTATTTCTGTCAGGCAAATTTTACTTCTAATGGATTTCTAACAGAATTTTATTGTACCTGTACTTCTTTTGTATTTACAAGGTATCTAGGGCTTGTGCTTACTCGTTGACAGCTTACCTGCCATTTATTTCTGTCATTCTCTTTCAAATTCTAATGGCTCTCTGACAGGATTTTAGTGTACTGCTTGTGCATTACTGTGTTCTGGGGAACTTTTTTTTTACAAAGGGGAAGTGTGGATGTGCTGTTTGTGTAGACCTTACCTTCTGACCAACTTGTTCCTGTGATCTTAGCTGCATCTGACCAATTCTCCTCAGTAACAGCATGTATACTTACCCCTCTGTTGCTGGTATGACTTCCACAGTTCTTAGAAAGAAAAATGACTTACCTGAGAGACCTTGCCAACTAAGTGGGCTTAGACTGCACCTCAGGCAATAGTTGGAGAATCTGCAGTGGCCATCGGTTGTTCCTTAGATCACTCGACTACTTCTCCAGCTTCCGCTGGTGCAGTCCTTTCAGCCACTTGATCTGGAGGGTCAGGCACGTCCTCTTTAGCTGTTCCAGGTTTGACACCAGACATTTTTTCTGAGAAATGGTGTTTCACAGAGAAATGCTACTAAGAAAAAAAGGTAAAGATTGTTTACCTGAAGACATGGTATCTTAACAGAAGAAATAATTTAGTACCTGTTAAGCAGCTCAGTTAAAAACAATTACATGAGTAAGAAAAGCCAGATGAGTTTGACGTACACAGAGGCAGAGCTTCATCTCCTACAGATTTTCAAACACAATTCTCTGATGATGAGAAAGCTAGCCCTCACAACCTCCTTAGGAGGTAATTTCCTTTTTTTCATATTGTTAGCAGGATGAATGAAGTATGTTCATAGGAATGAATAGATTTTCCAACTGTTTTGAGGAGATTTTACATTATATTGTAAGTGGGTTGTCCTTATTTCACTCCTTTCCTCATGCAGTGCTAACCTGTAACAATTGTACTTCCTGTAACAATGAATCCCAATCTGTAGTCCCTGTATAAGCAGAAAAGCTACTGATATTGCCCAAGCCTTCCCCTGCGGACTTAGGGAGGGTTTTTGGGACAGATTGGCTATGAGGATTTGTTTTTTCTGATTTTTCCACATTGGCATATAGAATTTGTTTCTGTCAATTCAACATGTGGGAATTTTTCCTCTTTTGTATCAACAGTTTGACTGATCTAGTTACAGCTCTTTGCCCTGAAGAGTGCCTATCTCAATCTTTTGTGTTTTTGACATGTCTTGAGGATCTAAACATGTCATTTACGTATGTATGTATGATTGTGCAGATACTGTGTCTGGAATCTCTGCTTTTGCAACTATTTGAGAAGGTATGCCTGGGTACAAATTCAGAAGATTTTTTGTTGAAAAGAAGTTTGATTTCTTTTAATTCAGCAATAGAAAAAAAAGGTTTTATTTGGCTTCTCAACAATTTGATGAAAGAAAGAAGTTAGTTTAGGGAGTGTCTAAGATTTTTCATTTCCCCTTTCAAATCTCCTGTGATCCTCTTTCAAGGTTATGAAAAAAACAGAGATGCCAGGAATACATCAATAGCAAACAGGAACCTTTCCAACAAAGGGACATTATTCAACGTATGGATGGCTTTGCTAGTCTACCTTCTTACTTCTCCCTCCCCTTCTTCCTGTGTACATTCCCCTTGGGCAACAGACTGTGACAGACTCTTAGTTGTTAGAGGTAGTTCAGCAGGAATACAGTTAGCACTAAATACAAACACCTCTTTTCAGGGGAGTTCCTCCTCTCTCTCAAACAGACAGAGTTCTTTCCTTAGTTTCTTCAGTTTTGTTTACCCTCAGAGCTATAATGCCAGTGCCTTTTATTCAAGAGACAAAGCCTTCTATTACAGAATATTTCTACTACCAAAGAAAGAGCCATCCTAGAGACCATTTTAAATATGTATTCTTATTTCAGTGTCTTTGAATTAATTTTTGGGTTATTTGTCATCTCAACCATGTTTGCAAAGACTTCAGCCTTGGATTATAGCAGGCTGAATAGCAATCATTTTTCTTACTTATTTGGATGACTTACCTTTAAAGAGTTTTCTCCCAGATGTCAACAGCCCTTCACATAAGTTTCAACTCTTTTAACCATTCTGGGATTTCAATTACATTTAGAAATTCTCCTTGACCATTTCACATCAGATAGTCTTTAAGGATATCTTATAGACACTCTGCAGCAAAGGTTTTTGATGCAGGAGAAAGTTGAGCATTAACTGGAAACCTTCCTTAGTGTCTCAAATTAGTCTCAGACTTCAGCTAGAAAGTTTCTTGGGGTTCTGGGATTCATGGTGTCTATGTTTCCCATGATTCCTTTTGCTAGGTTGCACATGAGAAAAGTTCTATGGTATCTAAAAACAATTGAACCACCACTCGCATCCTTCAGATCATAGGATTATAGTAGGTTACTAAGCTAACGGCCCTTGAACCTTTTAAGCATTCACACCCCAATTTTCCACATTATCAGTGCCCAGGGACTAGATACCTGTCTTGGGTTTTGTGTTAAGGGATCTGCACTAGTCGATACTACTGATAGAAAAAAGTATGCATGCTCCCATTTTCTCTGCAACCTCCAAGTTAATATTTATCGACACACACATCTCGGAAGTTCCTTTCAGGGCAGCTCCTATGAGGGTAAAGGTGCAAGGCCTTTGAGACTTCTAAAACAGAAGGTGATGTGATCCATGCCTTTGAATGTCTTCATTGTCTATGGTGCCCTGGACCTCTCCTCGTGATTGCTCATAACATCACAGTGAATGTGATACATTAACATGCTAAGAGGCATAACGTCATATCCTCTATGCAGGCTGGCTATGATAATGTGGGAGTTAGCTCATCACCATTCGTTAACCCTCCAAACACATTACCTTCTGTCAGAGCACAACATGGTGGCATACAAACTGAGAAAGACCAGGGCATGCCCTTACAAATGCTGTTTGATGGAGGGGGTCTTACAGGTATTGATCCAGTTCTGGAGAACACATCAAATAGATCTGTTGTCCTCCTTTCAAAACAGCTTTATGCAAGCTTTTTTCACGTCTTTAGAGGGGGAATGATTCTTATGTATTTACACCTGTTATATTGCTATACAGGGTAATTCTGAGGCTTCAGAAGGACTCTCCAAAAATATTTGTGGTGACCCTTTTTGCTCCAAGCAGTATTGGTTTTCTCACTTAATGGAATTGGCCAAGGGCAATTATCACAAATATCATCACTGTCTGGATCTACTCACACAAGACAAGGGGGTGTTTGATGCACTCCACTCGACAACATCTTAAATTATCAGTCTGGACTCTGATACCTTTTACGCACCTCTTTTTAGAGGAAGAGCAGCAGGTGCTGAAGGAGGCAAGAAAACCTGCTACTAGGTAATTTTATCTTGAAATATGGAAGAATTTTTAGTCTGTTCCCACCTAGTAACTACTGGTGCTAAAATATTTGTGTGAGTTACTTGCCTCTGGCCTTCATACTGCTTTGTCAAGGTACATCTTGCAGCCACTTCAGTATGTCTATCTGTGGATCCTTCTCTCATTTCAATGTTTTCTGAGTAAAACAGGTTCTGATAGGCGTGTTTCTCCTGAGCTCGCCTTGCAAACAGGTTGCTTCTTCTTGGGATATTAACTTTCTGCTGGAAAAATTAACTACATCTCCATCTGAACCTTCAAATAAGGCAGATTTTAAGGCTCATTTCATGGAAAACTATTATTCTGTTTGCTCTGACATCTACAAGTTGAGTACTTGAGTTGCTAGCTCTCTTGGTGGGTTAACCTTGTCTGGTCTGCGTTTGGGATAGGGTATCAGTAAGAACAAATTCCTCATTCATGCCCATGGTTATTTCAGAGTTCTTTGAATCAGGCCATCAATCTCCCTGTTTTCTATTCTAACCCTCAGAACCATGGAGAAAATATTAGTCATAGTCTGGAGATGTTCAGGTACTGTCTTGACAGAACTGAGTCCTTTAGAAAAGCTAATTGGCTATGTATTTCTTATGTTGGGACTAAGAAAGGAAAATCTCTGTCAAACAGTTAGTTGTCCTTGGCTATTGCCTTTCGTTATAGTCACCATGATAAACCACTTCCAGACAGTATTGTGGCACACTGTATGTGGACCTTGTATTCTATGATGGCATATTGGAAAATATAGAAGCTTTCTAGTGACAGCTACATGGTACTCTGTGTATACCTGTGCAAGGAATCACATACTGGATTTTTTTTTTTATGTCCAGAACTGACTTTGCTAGGTTCATTCTTCAGGGGCTTCTGGATCCATATTCTTCCTCCTGCCAGGTTGGATAAGTTTTCATAATCGATCCATATAGCCTAAAGGCTACTGCAACAGGAAATGATAAACCTAGTACAGTTGTATGAGTTGCAGTTACCCATAACAGTAGAAGTTCAAATTCCTCACTGCTGCAGTAGTTGAACCCCCCCCCTCCACCCCACCTCACCTCACCCCAGTGGTGTATAGGGGTTTTTTTGTTTGTTTGTTTTTTTTTTGTTTTGTTTTTTTTTTAGTTCAGGGCTAGTATGTTACTCCTTAACTTTAAGGAAATAAAGTCCTGAAGATTTTCCACTTTGGCTTTTGCTGATTTTACCTCCTCAGGGATGTCAAATCAGCTGTTGGAGTGGAAGTTTTGGAAGGAGCCAGAGCTCTTGGAAGCTGGCTTGTTGTATCGTGAGCAAGACACAACCAATATAGCCTAAAGGCTACTGCGGCAATGAAGAACTCAAACACCTACTGTTATGGGTAAGTGCATCTTACACAATTGTACAGTCTGCGTTAGCACGCCCCCCCCCCCACCAACTGTTGCCACTTCTCCTGGCTTTTTGAGGGCTTGCTTTTGGCCTTCATTACCATGGATGATCAGTGTGTTTTTCCCATTAAATCCTGTCCACATAATACCTCTCAGCTGTGCAGATTTTCACAGAATGTCCAAGTCTTTACTTCGCATTTTTGGCCTTTTACTCATAAAATTGTGTTTTTCTGGCAAACCGTTGCCAAATCATTGAGGACTGAAGTTAAAAAAATAATAACAGATGTGAGATTCATACTGCAAACCCTTCAGAAAATTCATGCTAATGCAAAACCTGCTATTATATCAACTTTCTAAGTGTGTGAGAGCAATATTTAAAACCTGTATTTTTGGACCTTTGTTCCCCCATTATTTATGGATTTGTCCACATTTCTTGCTCTAAGAGGTTGAGAGCTATGATCCCTATTTCTGTTAGTTAATGTGAGCACACGTCATCATGAGGACCTATTATATATATGTATGCCTCCACACACTTGTTAATGAGAGCTACCATCACTGACTTGATGAGCTAAGCCCACATTGCCCAGTCTCTGGTGCACCACTGGTAACAGGAAGTCTCCACTTGCTGGTTGCAGAGTGCAGCTAATGACTTGATCCACCACTTCCTCTCTATATGATGATGAACTGCTGGCATTTACCTCTCTCTTGCATACTCCCATGCTTAGCTCCGCCAGTGAATAAGACACTACTCAAACTGGGGTCATTCGGGTCATAGTCAAGGCTTTGTTTCTCTATGCCATAGAACTGGGTTTAGGCTATATTCATCTAGCAGTATTTTTGTTGTTTTATTCATGTTATGTCAATAATTCATATTGCAAAGTACCTAATCTCATAGGCATATGAATTAAGGCTGAATGACTGACTGACTGGCTGGCTGGCTGTTTCAGTTTTGCCAGAACATGATCCATAGAAGAATGTGTGATACTGAAGCAAAATGTTTAATTTGTACTCAGAGATGGATTAAATAATGAACAAATGCCTTCACCTCCCAGCAGCTGTGCACTACATGCAATCCTGTGTATTGATTTCAGTTTACCATAATAATTGCTTGTAGTTTAATACACTTTTTGGTTATTATATGATGGGCTGATTAATTTTAAGAATAATTAAAATATAAATGTTAAGCCAAAATAACTTCTAACTTGCTTGAACTGTAATCTACCTTTGGTTCTCAAATTCCCATGAATCTGAATGCACCAGGCCTCACAAAGGGTTGATCAGGTCCTACCTTTCTAGCAAGGAAATGCTATCATTAACAGTGAAATTTGCAACTTTGCATTATTTTTCTGACTTCACTGCTATACTGGCATTGATCAGTTTCAGTACATATTCCGGTATGTAGTCAGAACTTGCACTCCATCACCTTACTGTTGTCTCTTGTCATTCATTCAGTTCCGATGCATCCAGTTTAGGATAACTTCAGTCTTAATACATCCAGTTTATACTAACTTTAATCCAAATACACTCAGCTAGGACTAAGTACCTCATATCTACCATTGTTATGGGACTGTTATATTAGACTATAAGGCAGAACCTTGTGTCTTTGCTCAACATTGTTAAATACTGTTTCTAGGGCCAGTATGTTGCTGCCTACTGTGCATCACTTTGCCAAGAGCATGAGGAGTTGGACATGCCCATTTATTACATGTAGGCAAGCAGGGTGAAGCCTAGCTTCTGGGGAGAAGTCATGTATCTTTGCTGTTGGGCAGCACTTTCTTCATGTGTTGCTCTTAGTTTATTCTCTGTAGTGACTGGGAAAAAAGGCACTGCAGCAAGATGACATACAATAGGTAGCCAGTTGCAAATTACTTGAATGAGATAAGTAAGGCACAGCAAGTGGAAAGCATGTTAAAACTAGTAGGAGTGCTGAGAACATAATTCTAGTGGGGCACTCTGTAAATAAAGGAGACATAGAGCATATCTAAATTCTGTATAGATATTACCAAACAAAATTTGTAGATTAATAACCCTGTGTCTCCCCAAAGAGCATCACAGTGTAATGCTGAAAAAGACTGTATGGTTTTTGATTAAACAAAGCAAGATTTTGGCTAGTGACACTCATTTCACAAACTTTTGTTCCAGCACTACTACTCATTTTCTGAACTTCTCACTCTCTGCAAATCAGCTGTACGATGTTAAAATTACCTGTGGTCTAAAATTGCATTCAAAGGGTGCAACTTTACCTGGCAAACTAAACTGTAAATTTGCTTTGTGGGGATAGCAGTTTCAGTTCTGGAAGAAATATGCTGGACGTTACCACCAGGGTCTATATTAAATGAACGAAATGACAAAAGAGTGAACGCTCTTTCATCGACACAGAAAAGCTGAAACCACAAAACAGCGAAGTTACAGAACAGCAAAATTTTTTTCCCAGGAAAAAAAAATTGCTGGCCCGTTCTTGGGACTTTGCCATTTCCTTCACTGTGGTGCAATCTCAGAGTTGTTATATTTAAGTAGGGGGGGTGTTGGGGGCAAAGCCCCCCACTTTATTATGTCTTTACATTTTTTTTTGGAGCAGCGATTTTTTCCCCTGGGAAAAAAAATCTCTGTTCCATAACTTCACTTTTTTTTTAGTTTCAGTATTTATCTGTCAATGAAAGAGCATTCTCTCTTTTGTCGTATTGTTTATTTAATATAGACCCTACCACCAGATATATGACTATATTAATCACTCATCACATCTGATAACTGCTAATCAATTTTGTTAACAGAAGATCAACATGTGATTGTTACTAATGGCCTTCCTAACTGTTGAATGTGTTAATATGTTAATGTATAGTTAATATACATTTCTTAACTGTGTGTAATGTAGTTCATTGTTCATTTTCAACTGCATGCACAAAAGTATTGTGACTTGTATATCTGTATGCTTGTGTGACATAGTTTTGCCACTATGTAGCATGAATTATGTTGTATGTTACTAGTGTGCACACTGCAGTATTGCATTGAGGATCAATACTGACTCATTGTTTCTGGCACAGCTAAAAAGGACCCAATAAGATTAACTGACTTAGCTTGACTGTATAGGCTTTGATTTCTCTGCAACCTAGAGTAGGACAGAGCATGTATCATAAAATGATTCAGTTGTTGTTGTTGTTGTGTCTTTCGGCTTTTCCCGGTTAGGGGTCGCCACAGCGGAACTCCGGTCTGCTAATGATTGGCAGTTGTTTTTTACGTGCTGAGTTGCCGGCCCTAACGCACAACCTTCAACAAAGGTACGCCCATTCACTCATGTCTCCACAGAAGACGCTCTAGCTGAGAATCGAACAGGACAATGTCTTGTTGTGAGGCGACAACGCTACCGCAGCACCACCACCACAACACAATTATTGTATTTACAATTTGCATGTGATAGCGTAGATTGGTGAACTGGACTGCCTAAAATTTTATAGTTAACTATATATTGCAGTTTCACCTTTTCTTTCTTTCTTTTCTCTTTGTTACTCATCTTTTCCTCCATTACAGTACTTTTGTAACCTGCCAAAAATGCCTCTGAAAATAAGTCTTGAGAACTGAATAGGTCCAGCGGATAAGGAAACAAGCTGACAGATGCTTTTAACTTCTCAAACTAGATTAAAGATGTAGATTAATCTATAAGGAACATAAGAATTTATGTACAGAAATGTGTCTGTTAGAAACTGTACAGGTGAAGTTGCTGCTGTTTGTGAGCAACTCTTATTTCTTCTGTTATTAACAAGTGTGGCCAGATTATTGTTAAAGAAAGCGAGTGTCTTAAGGTCTTAAATAGAGTAAAGAGAGTTAGGTTGGATCATTTTCAGGAAACTACGTTTAGGATTTTCATAAACTGCCTGGTAGGAGTGATATATCATTACGCACTGTCTCACGTTTTCCTAGAATTTTTAACTGTGGCTCATTCTTACAACCCTGCTTTTGGTTTCTTTAGGTCACTGGTTGATGCAGCTGTTGTAGCAAAGGACACTGTTGTATGCTGCTTCCAGAAAGAAAACATGGAGTGGTGCCTAGCTGTCTGGAGAGGCTGGGGAGCCCGAGAGTTTGAAATCTTTTACCGTTCTTATGAAGACCTTGGGAGACTTGAAATCAGTATGCGAAAAAGAAAGTAGTTGTTATGGCACTGCAGCCTAGGCTTTCTGAAAGATGGACTACAGGGAATACAAACTCCCATGGTTCAGTGTTTCTGCCCAAGTACTTAGAAATGCAAGGGGTTCTCTCTCTCTCTCTCTCTTTTTTTTTTGTTAAGTATGAATTTGTTTGCTGCTAAAACACCAAGCAGGATTCCTGCCAAGTTGACACAAGATGATTTTTATGTTCTTTTACACTTAAGAACTGACGCACAAAGAGAAAATGTTTAATTCATGATGAAATAAAAATGCTTGTGTAGATTTTATCTGTCTGTTAATACACATGAAGATATTTTTTCAAAATGTTACTGCCTTTGTAAACACATGTACATAATGTAATTTATAAGATTCTGGTATACATAATATGTTTATATGTATTTATGGATTAAGGTTATTGAATAAAATATGCCAGTATTTTCATACTATACTGAGAATGGGGGATTGGTAGATTCTGGTAATTGAACTGCTGTCTTCAGTTTGGTCTTGTATATGGAAGAAAAAAGAAAACAGTGTATGAAAAGCCAAAGCTGAATTTTTTGTACATACAAGTCTCTCTTCACTAGGAATGTATATAGTAATCTTTTTTTTCAGAACTGTACAAATGGTTTAAACATGTAAAATATAATAAATCAACTGTCTGGGTGTAAGTTAATGCATGAGTAGTTGCTTCATTATTTGACTTTGCCACAAATGTATGAACTAAGAAGTGTTTTGTAAATATTGGGGAAGGTGGTAGACATGCATTGGAGTCAGTTATGTCAACACCTACAGATTGCTGTGGTAATGCAAAAATACTTTCACCACAACCGCCTCTCTAATATGCATAGCTGAAATTTTACTTAATAGTTTGTATTGAGCTAAAAAAGTGAGGCATTCAACTATGTTGTTATATTACTCTTAAGCCTTGTTATAGCAGATGCTTATAAATATTCCTGTCCTACTCTTTTTACCTTTTCCTGTTGTCTTCTATAATAGTATTGGGTGTGTTACAGCTGTGGTGTCCCCCTGATCAGTTGGTTAAATGGTGAATATGTTCACAGCCAGTACGCTTCTGTATCCCCTAACAGATGAAACCCTGTTACTCTTTAACACTGAGCTGAGTATCTCAGTTTGTGTCAGTTATTCTGTGCAATTTGGTGTCGTAAAATTCCAAGCCTAACATACAAAAATCAACCAAACTATGCCTTTTCAGCACTGCAGAACCAGCAACTCCTCTGTTTCAGTGTTGCCAGAGAAGCATTGTACAGACAAGAGCCAATCTTGTTTTAGAAAAAAAAAGATTTTAGAATTCACACATGACAATAATAATAGCAAACTCACATTCAAGCTATAATTTTAACAACGATATCATACACAAAACAATGTCCATCTGTATTATGGCATTTACCTACACTCAGGTACATCAACAAGCTTTGTTTTGTACGTCCAAAATATTGTAATCCTCTTTTATATCAACATATGCCACTGAGTAGTATAACAAAACCCACTACCCTCCGTATTTGAATTTTGTGTATTTTAGTGTATTTAGTTTTATAACCTACAGAACAAATTCTTACACCCCCACCCCTTAAACTTGTAATGTATATCCTGATCATCCTTGCATTTCTAAGTACTTGGACCTCCTTCTTCATTATCACTCCTACTTTTCCTCTGTCCCAGTCCCACAGACTTGTCCTTTGAACCCCCATTTATGTAGATGCGTGTTGTGAAGTGTGCCTTGCGAGTTTCTTACTATTCTTGTTTTCTTTGCAATGTAATTGTTTCCTCCTTCTGCTCCACATTCTCCTTCATCCTTTTGTTTCCAGGGGCCCCCATTTTAATTGACATGACTCTCTTTTTTTTCATTGAATTTCCTCTGTCATCAGTGGATCTTGTATGTTCCAGCATTTCATAATCTCTTTCTTGCCTAACGTCATGATTTCCCCCATTAAATTTTTATATTTCTCAGGTACCTGATCACTGTTACCCAATAAAAACATTACCTTATTTAATCTAAAACTACCAGCAAATAATGTCATCCAGCAGTGGTTGCATCTCTTCCTTAAAACTGTCAAGCTTTTGACAGTCTCACTAGCTGTTCACCCAGGTTTTTCTTTCCTCTGTGACACATCTCAACCATCTGTCTGATACTCCGGGAGACATCTTTGCCAACCTAACTGGTATATAAAACTACCTACGCAGGTACTGCCTTGCAAAGATCCTAAATTTCATGGCCTTTATAACATACCTAGGCAATTGAAAATTTTGAGCCAATTTTATCACAGTTATTTCGTTTTACATGTGTTTCACAACCTTCTTTCAATTTTTTAGCATATGTTTCTGTTATCTGCTGCAGCAGTTTGCAACTATCCCTCTACACATTCCTCCTTCCAGCAGTCTGTTGTTTATACATTTTAATATTACAGCCTGATCCTGCACCCATTTTCCCTCTGTTCATATTTTTCCACCTTACTGTCACCCCTTGGTGATCCCACTCTAGCTAGCTTGATAAAATGAACCATTTCTGCTTAGGTTTTCTGCCTGTCACCTATCGTTTCTTGTTGCCAGTATCTGCACAGCACTGAAGTTTGTCTTTTATCTTGCTTTGTTTCTCCTATGGGTAGCAACTACTCCCTCTACCCTCTCAACCCCTTTAATTGCCACATATCATTAAATAACTTTTGCAGCTTATTTAACATGGTGGGTTTCATACGGCCTCTCAGGTACAAACTAGAGACATTTTCAATGTTTTTGTTATTCATTTTTAGTGTGGTGGCCCTTGAAGCACATGAAGAACATGATGCAGCCCTAACTTTGCAAATCCATATGAAGAATATTTCACTGGCAATTGCCTATAGAAGTAACAGTTTAGAAACACAGGTTTTGATGACTAAATAGCTTAAGTCATTTACCCTGCACTTTTCCAGACTTAAGGGGTAAACTGCAACTTCTAATTAATGAGCAACTTGTTTTCCCACAGTCTTCATACAAACTGTATTATGTATATTCATGAGTAGTTTTTACCCTTCATCCTCTTGCAGGGATCAGGAAGGCTGTTCCATTCATCCAGCAATTTTTTCTTAATAAAAAAAAACTTCCAGGTTATCACCACTGAGCCATTAGCCTTGTGTCATTAGATTGTCCTGCCATGTGCTGTATATTTGTCTATTTATTTATTATGTTACCCACTTGGCTTCCCTGGATTTTATAAAGGTAAGTAAATGCTTTAAGCCTATCCTCTCTGATTCTTTCATCAAGACAATGCATATTAAGCCATTGCAGGCTCTGTCTTTGTATGTCTTCTGACAAAAGCTGTACACTGTGTTTGCCATTATCTGAACAACCTCTGCCAGGCTTGTCTTACAACTGTAAGAGAAGTATATGTTATATGGATATTAAATTACTGGTGCAGAAGTGTCTGTTGAACTGTATGTTGTGTATGGAGCTTCAAGAATCTAACCACAGTGTCCCCTACTGGAAAAGAACAGAAGTGTATATAAACTATATTAATAGTAGAAGTTGGAACTTACAGACTTAAGTTGCTTCTGGAAAATAAGTTAAAAGTATTTTACAATGTGCTATAAAAAAAGTTAGTTTCACTGCAGCAAGCAGACACAATGTCTAAATCTAGAGGTTTTCCTGTTGTCTGGAAACAGATATAATTACTAGGTTTCAAATGTAAATGTGTTTAACTGTTTTACTTCTGAGAGATATGTACCTCTGACACAGAGGTGCTAAATTCTAAGTTTCTGTTACACTAGGAACTGAAGGCAGGTGACAAAGAGTGATGTCATTCCAGCTAACCCAGAAGTAATGTGCATTATGAATTTAAGAACTATCTCAGAGAGTGAGTCTGGGCATTTTGTGTCCTGTCTTGGAACTAGAAACATCCCACTCATCAGCACTTCTGCCTGTTTTGCTCTGTAAGTAAGTCTAGGGTACAGTGATATATTTTAGTTATAGATAGGAATATAGTAAAGATTAGTTTAGATGTTTTGTGTATTTATTTGAGACTGTCCTGCAATGTTTTTTTTAAATATTTCCTGTGATTCTGAACTCCATAGTCTCTGTGCTGAGCCTGAGTTATTAAATATTGTCATTTTCTTTTATTATTTATTATTAAATATATTTAAACCTTTTAATTGTTGCTGGTTTGTTTAGGGATATTTAAATTCTTAGAATATTTGCATATATATTTGCTGACACTGTATAAGCCATTCCTAAACAGCCTTGGTCACACCATTTGGATAATAGTAACATTACACAGTATGGACACCCTTTGGTAAGGACCTTAGAGCAGCTGATAAAGAGCTGGCTGGTGGCAGTGATAACTATGTTATAGTCTTGGCAGAATGGAGCATAGCTAGTAAACCTGTGCCAGCCTTCCCCTGGAGAGTATATGTGTGTGTGTGATTGTATGCCAATCAAATCTCAATGTGTGTGTCTGTGTCAGCTACTTGAGCAGGGACACGAAGCACTGGTTGGACAGAGAGGGTGCTGGAGGACTTAGCTTGGCCACTCAGCTGAGATCTTAACCCTATAGCTGTGCCAGTGGGGAGTCTTATTGGTGATCTGGAGAAAGAGGCATATACCAGCCCCAAACTGACTGCAATCTCTATGTGCTCGTAAGAGAAATTGTACTTTATTGTGTGTGTACTTGTCATCCTCCCAATGTGGACGTCTCTCACTAGTGCTAGTGGTGAGGATTGAGGCTTCTTGATTACTGGGCCAGTGCAGGGGCATTACAGTTACCCACTTGTACTCCCTGGATTTTATAATGGTAATTAAATGCTTTAAGCCTATCTTCTCTGATTCTTTCATCAAGACAATGCATACTAAACCATTGCAAGCTCTGTCTTTATATGTCATCTGACAAAAGATGTACACTGTGTTTGCCATTATCTGAACAACCTCTGCCATGTTATTTCACAGTCTTCCTTGTGAGTTTGTCTTGTTGCTTGCCTTTGTTTTGGTCCTCTTATTTGACTGTTCCATTATCCCTTGGTTACTTGTTTTTTGAGCCACTGCTTTGCAGATAAGCAGTGATTTTAAATAGCCAGACTTTAGCCCAGTCCTCCAAACATAAACATTTCTCATCCTTTCTGTAAGTCTGTTTGTTTCAACACTATTGAATAACGTGTCACCAGAAGAAGGGCATATGCTTTCTTCAAGCGCTTGTAAAATATTATTTCTAATGACTCTGAAAAGGTACTGTTCTGCAGTCCTTATTATTCAGTCCCTTTAGAAAAAGGATGCTTCCTTCTCATCCAGAGGCTGCTGCCACTGTATTAGAACCCACCTCTGCAGATGTTTCCAGCACCCTTCTTAATGTACAAGAGTGAAGATTCCTTAGGACCCATTGTGCCAGGATAACATTAAAACTGTGGAGAGGTTTATATGAAGAGACACAGTTGTGTTACTGTGCTTTCACCCTACCAGAACTCACTGATGGCAGTTTATTTCTCCTTTTTAGTACCCTGTGAGGTAGTGGTGGAAACCTTGTGGGTCCACAGTAGGGAAAAGCAGTTCCTTGAATTTTGGTGAGCTTTAAATTGAAATGAATTCTCTTCTCCTAGTGCAGAGATGTGCCATTGGATGATGTAATGCTACATCCTCCTCATGATCTGAATGGTGTACACCAACTTCACCCTACCACTCTCACTTGCCCCCACTTATTTATTTCTTTATTTATTTTGCTTTATTTACACTACATTAGTCCAACCACCATAGTTAATAGTAAGCTTTTATTGGCTCTTCTGTTAAGCTCATGCCTTTAAATAAATCACTGCTACAGTTCTGTTAAGGTCTGCCATTGGAAAGTAGACCTAGTTTTGGGTGGGAAGGGAGAGGGAGTACCTTCTCAGCCTGCAACAAAAACAAATATAAGAACACTCTCAGCATTCAATTTTCTGCTGTTTCTGTAAGCAGTAACTCACACAAAGAATCACTGTACCCCAGTATATGATGAGTCACTGTGACTTGCGCTAGAACTACTAGAAAGCACTAAGAAGTTGTAAATTAATACAAGCACTAAAATCCTCCCTGTTAACAAGGGAAATTAACCATAGGCACTAAGAAACCTAAAGATGCAAAGTACCTTGCCCCAAGGTAAGGGAAAATGGCTCTTGTACTTCACTAAATAGTACCTAACCAGGTATGTCCAAGGGTCAGCTTCTGGTGATTTCTCCTGTCCACCTGGTGAAACTGTGCCTACTGGGGCAATGTAACAATTGCCTCATGTACACAGACAACCCTCTCCTCCTACCACCAAACACTACAACCTGTGAGAGATGCAATTACATAGCCAAACTGGAAGCAAAGTTGTCTCCAGCCAAGACTGTGTTAGACAGTCAAGAGGAGAAGGTAAACATCTGCACTACACCTCAAGCAACACATAACCTCTCAATACCCACACCATCAACACCCACACATAGCAACATGAAACCCACATGTACAGAAGCCCTTAACATTAACCTACCTAAGCAACAAGGAACTCCGAAGCCAAAACGCAAACAAACACCAATCACAACCAAAGCGACACATAGCTCACAACACCAGTGTACCACCCAAAAACAGCCCCTAAGGCAAGACAATGTACCAAACACTTTAGTCATAGGTGACTCTGTAGTCAGACGCACTGATGTCCCACTTACCAGGCTGAACAAGGAGAAAATTACAGTCAGCTGCCGGTCGGGTGCCAGGATCTGCCACATAACGCATGCACCCAAGTCACTCCACAACAAGTACAAATATGACTCTGTCATTGTTCATGTTGGGGTGAATAACTTGAGATATACCTCCCTGGACTACATGAAAAGAGACATGGAAGAGTGCTCAGACCATGTGGCCCAGGCAGGTATGACCCTAGCCCTGAGTAGCATCCTGCCTTCGCCCAGAATGATACCACAGTATAAGGACAAAATGACTGACTTCAACAATTGGCTAAGCTTCTGGTGTAATTCAAAGGGGATCCAATATCTTTCTGCCTGGGATGACATGATCGACAAACCATGATGCTTTGCCAGAGATGGTCTGCACCTGTCGCCCCTGGGATTCAGATTACTGGCCAAAGCCCTTGCCACCCCTATAGTGCCTTTTTTAGGCAAGGTTCAAATGACTAAACCACCATGACAAACACAAACATGCAAAATCTGAGGGTAATGCTACTCAATGCTAGAAGTCTAAACCCCAAAATGTACTCTCTCAAGGCACTCCTAAAAATGGAGAACATTGATATCTGTGCAGTAACTGAGACCTGGTTCAGGGCTCCAGAGAGCACCCCGGCAATACCATGCTACAACTCTTGCCACACTTTTTGGCCCCCAAACCAGGACTGAAACACGAAAGGTGGAGGAGTGTCCATATTCACCATGAACATTCACACCTCCAGGCTAGTAGCCCAACATAATGCATCTGAAATTCTCCAGATGCAGCTGACACTAGGTAAGGCTGCAGTCCAAATTGTAGCTTGCGAGAGATCTGCCACCATGCCCCAAGAGTCCCACCACACCTTTCTAAACATATTTTAAAATATTAAGATACAACCAAACATCCTAATACTGGGTGATTTCAACTACCCCGCAATTAACTGGGAAATCTACTTGTGTACCAACACCTTCACCCAATGTTTCTTGGAATTCATTAATTCCAATGCCCTAGACCAACTAATTCATAGTCCCACTATGGGCTCAAATATCCTAGACCTGGTCATTACCAACATGGGAAATAGATGCTCCACACCAGTGGTCACCCCCCCCCCCGTTGGTCAGGTCTGACCATAAACTAATCACCCTTGACATCCACAGTCCATCCCCACCCTCCACCACCATTAAAAATTTCACCAAAGCCAATTTCATGCTACTCAAGACAGAAGTGACAAACTTCACGACACCCATGCAGAAGGGAACTGAATGTTCAACAGCTGAATCCTACACTAAGGCACTGTACAAGCACATACACTCGTGCATGAGTCCCTAACAAAACCAAGATGCTCTCCTCCAAAAAAAGGAAGCCAATCTGGTGGTCCCCAGCCATAAACAAAATATACAACAGAAGGAAGAAACTGTTGCAGAAAAGAGGAAAATCCCAAGACGTAAAAAACTCCATTACCAGCCTTAGCAAAAAGCTGAGATCCCACATAAAATCCTCCAAAGCTAGTTACAAAAGTAGAATTCCCAAAGATTCCAAAGACAACCACAGGGCATTCTATACATATGTCAAAAATCTAAGTGGCAGTGCTCAGATCTGCTCTGAGCTACAACAGAATGGCATTAAATATACTGATCCTAAGGATATTGCCAATATCCTGGCAGATCGATTCAGTGCCAATTTCACCCCCCCCCACACCCCCTAAAGGGCCCATAGCAATACCAGAAGATTGCCAAACTCCAGTATCACAGCCACACAGGTAAAAACTGCACTTTCCAAAGCTAAAAATACAGCATCCATGGGACCAGATGATATCCCAGGCTGTGTACTACATGAACTACAAAATGAACTGACACCTCACCTAAGCATCATGTTCAACCAGAAACTCACCTCAGGCTTCGTGCCCACTGAGTGGCCCATAGCTACAGTCATCCCACTTCACAAGGGAGGATCCACCTTGAATCCTGGCAACTACCGCCCCATCAGTCTGACAAGCCTCGTCTGCAAGGCCATGGAATGCATAATCATGGAACTTATAAACAAGGACATTGGCAACCTTCAAACGTTCGACCCCACCCAATTCGGGCTCATGAAGGGCCGATTCTGTCTCCTCAACCTGATTGATTTCTTTGAATCAGTCTCTAGAGCCATGGATGATGGTAAGGCGGTCCACACAGCCTATCTGGACCTCGCCAAGGCCTTTGATACAATCCCCCACTCTGGAATCATAGCTAAACCTACCAAGCTGGGCATTAATCCCTACATCACTTGATGGGTTGCAAATTGGCTTACTGACAGAACACACACTGTAAAAATATCCAATTCCAGATCCAGGTCCAGACAAGTGACATGTGGAGTATGTCAGGGTTCAGTCCTGGGGCCGCTCTTGTTTGGCATCTACTTCTCTGAAGTACAGGCCAACACTAAGGGACTATGGCTAACAAAGTTCGCAGATGACTGCAAACTGGGAGCCATTATCAATTCCCCAAATGGTGTAGATATCCTACAAAAGGGCCTTACAGAAAAAGTTGCTTGTTGCCAGAGTCATGGACTCAAGCTCAATGCCAAGAAATAAATAGTTATCCCCTTTGGGAGAACCATGTACCCATGAACTACCATATAGGCGACGATACTCTAAACACTGAAAGTGTGATGAGAGACCTAGGAACACAGGTGGACAGTGGTCTCACCTTTGATAACCACATCGCCACAACAGTGAGGAAATCCTTCTATGTGGCACATCTCATCACAAAGGGCTTTTCATCCAGAAAGAAGGAGGTCATTGTCCCACTGCACATATCCCTCATTAGACCCATAATAGAGTACAACCCTCATTTGGTATGTACCTCACAAGACATCTGCAACAGTTGGAAAGGCCTCAGAAATATCTCACTAAAAGAATCACAGGCCTAAAGCAGATGCCCTATGCCGACCGTCTAAAAAACTCCAGTTATACTCTGTTGCATATCACCTACTCAGAAGTGACCTCTGCTTAACTTACAAGGCCATGTCTAACCCTGAGCTGTTGGACATGCTCCACCTAAAGAAATCCCAATCCCTCAGAACCACATGCTCCAGGGAACTAAACCTCATCGTCACAATGAACAAGACATGCTGAAAGGATAGGTTCCTGACCCAGAGACTCCCCATACTCTGGAATAGACTGGCCATACATGTCAAGCAGAGCACCTCTTTGGCCCTCTTTAAAAGGAACCTTGACAATTGGATGGGAGATAGGAAATTCACCCCGGGAATCATGTCAGTCACCCTAATAGACAGGGGTCCAGGGAAGTAAACACTGTAGGTATAAACAACCAGGGAACTGTCATGGCTAGGCTTGTATAGGCCCTAAGGTCGATAGCCTAGTACCAACCTATGAAAATAGCAGAGGGAAGCTAACAAGGTAAGAGCTAAAGTGGTGGAAACTACAGTTTATATGCAGATGCTCATCATATTTTTCACTATTCCACTAGTGATAACACTTGTGTTTTCTCTCACAGTAGACCCAATGCCTGGATTAATGTCCATAGCTTTTCACTATTCATTCTCTTGGCCAGACATATGTCCTTCCACTTGGATGTGTGCTAAAAGAGAGATGTCTGCCCATCTGCCTGCACTATCTTTAGTTCTTTTTTGCTACAGTGCAAGAGAGTTTTTTTCTATGCATTTCTATCCATTTGGTCTATCAGATAATGCAAAAAATTAAGGCTTCAAGCTGTTAATGAGATGCTTCTTGTAACCAAGAGTACAGGCTTTATTTATTTTCACCTCTGTGCCTGCTGTGTGATTCTAAGCAAGTCACTTGACTGGCCATTGCTCCCACGTCACCCTGAAAAGGTACACTTGTACCCAATGGACTTACTTGGTTTACCAGTATATTAAAAAAAAATGTCAGTCCATCTGTTCTGCCTGGCTTCCAGAGTACAAATGAGTACACCATAGTGGGAAAATGTATTATGTATATCTTTATGACCATATCTACAGCTTGACAAGGTTTTGAGCACCAGGGATATATATGGCAAAATTTAGTCTTAATAACTATATCACTTATAGGAAGAAAATCCCAAACAGCGACTTCATTAAGTGGTATTTGTTTTGGTTGTGGATGGAGCACAGTGCCACATTTTGTTAACATGCTGCTAGGTTCATCCAAAAGATCTTTCAAAGGGTATTTCAACCAGAATAGGCTGCCCACCTTGTCCAAGGGTTTGTATGACATCAGCTAGGTTATTCACAGATGTATGACTCAGAAAGAGAAGGAATCTCCAGAGGCTGATGACATATCCACTGAGTAAGAAGGCCACCCTAGGCTCAAGGGCATCAGGTTTGTTATGCTGCTTTGCCTCACAGGAGGCTTTCATGTGCTGTCATTTAGGTTTGATGAGTCTTGATAAACTTCTGTTTTTTATATCCATATTCATGTAAATAAAGGACGGGGGTGTTGCTTAAGCTCTGATGTGGGAGGATGTTTGCAGGTCTAAAATATAGATTGCCAGTACTCATCCTTAGCCAGACACTTCTAAAGAGGACTACACTCCTAAAAGCAGCATCAAGGTGTCAAAATCTTGGATGCCCACTATCTTGCCTCAGGATTAGCAGGACAGGTCCTCTACATATCCCACTTTCAAGATCTGCTGAAGCTAGATCAGGAATTTGTACTTTTTCTCTCAAACCTGCAGTTATCATTAGAGCAAGTGTCAGTGGCCCTTGCTTTAAAAAGAAGAAAGGAAATATATCCCCTTCCATAGGAATCTGGCTTTTTTAACATTCATGTAGATGAACTGGTCTATGTAGACCCTATGTCTTCCCCTCTTGGCAATGAGACAGACACTGAAGATACATTTTGCTCTGTTTTTCTTCTAGAGGATGTCTCATTTTTGAATATCCTTAACAAAATAGTTACTGCAAATGAGAGTCTAACAATTATTCTTATGCCTAGAAAAGATAAAGGGTATGCTTAGGTGTATAAAAGCCAAAAAACACAGTTTTACAGCTAAATGACTGAAGCCTTGGAGGAGGCATTTACCCATACATCTTTAGTGCCAGGTTCTCCCATAAACTACAACCATTTTACAGGGTTATAGACTCCAGCAAAAACATGTATAAGAAGTCTATTGGGGTGTCCATAAATTCCACCAAGAAGTCCAAACAAGAATTTCATTCACAAGGACAAGAAAAGTAAGATACTTATCCACTTTGGGAAGAAAATCTACACCTTTGCTATGGTGGCGTTTAGGGTCCTGGACTACTAAACTTGTAAGTTAAATTACCAGGGAGATTTTCCTGTCCCAAGTTAAGGACAAGGCTGAGGAGATAGGTAGCAAAGCCCAAAGACAGAAATTGCTAGACATGCACAACCTCATCTCACATGTCTGCAAGTACTCTATTAAGTGTGAATGTGATGCTGTTCATACATCATGCAGGGAGGTAACAAGGGGGAAGGTGTCAACCATTTGGAGCCATGTATGGCTGAGTGGCCCAGCTCCTAACAGATCATGTAAAAGCACAGCTTCTTAATCTAATGATAGAGAGGGAGTTGCTTTGTGAGCACCCCCCCAGCAGGTGTATAAAAAAAAGGAGGAAAAAGGGAAGACTATGCAGTCTATTAAGCAGCTGATTCACAATCCTGTCAAATTCAGTAGAAACTGCTTTACCAAAAGTTGGCCTTTGCAGTGCAAGCAAGATAAAGGCATGCAGTCAAAAGGGAAGAATGACCATTTCAATAGAAAAAGGCAAGCTGGCAAAAAGAAGCCTGGGGTGCATCAGAACTAGGACCCCACAAGGGAACAGCTTTGAGTCAACTGATGTTTTCCCTCATCCTATTCCTCCATCGCCACTGTAACTATCGTTCTTCAGGAAACCTGTAACACCACAGATTCACACATAGAAAACAAGAGTTCATATGGACCTGTTTGCAAAAGTGGGAGAGAATGATAGGGGGCACATGGGTTATTAGTATCTTCTGGCAAGAATACATACTGTAGTTTGTAAAATCACCAAGGTTTGCAGGTATTCCCTATGTAACCAGACAACAAAGATATCTGATCAGTCATATTACAGGACCTTGTGAAGCATGGAGAGTACCAAAAATGAACAGGGTGCATAATTCTGCTTAACACTATTTCTGGTCCCTAAAAAAGACAGCCCTTGGAAGGCAGTTTAAAAGTTATCAAGGCTAAACAAGTTCCAAAATTCAAAATAACATTTTAACCCTTTTAACTCTCCTCATCCCTCAAACCTTTTTGGGTACCATAGCCTTCTAAGATGCTTATCTTCCTGTAGCTATACCTATAGCCAGGAGAGACAGACCGTGCTGTTTATTTAAAGCAAAGGATGCTCACTTCCAGTTTACTGCCTTGCATTTTGGTTTATCTAATGCACAGGAGGTGCTAGGCTACAGTAGTTAACTACTAGAGGACCAAGAGAATTCCCATGTAGCCTGCTACCAGGACAATTGCCTGGTTCACTCACCAACCCTAGAGAAGAAACAGACAACTCTGCATTTTACCCCAACTTCCTTCTAAAGTCTAGGACTCTTGCTGAATTTGTCATAATCCCAGCTGCTACCCACTAGACAACTCCTGATGATCATCATACTGTTCACTGCTGTAGTAGCCTTAGCAATGTGAGTTATATCCTGCTAAGGATGTAAGAGCCAGACAGCTTCCAAAGCATCAAGGGCACCCTCCATGCACCCAAACCATTGAGCTGAAGAAAAATAGTGGTTTGCATGCCAAGCTTTTAGGGCTTTCTTGTCACAGAACAGTGCTTCTGTTGTGGGCTTTCAAGAATCCATGATCAGCTAACACTTACCATTTTGGGGCAGTTAAGTTTACTTCAGGGGAACCAGCCTTTCACTTTTTAATTTTATGACTGACAGTAAACTATTTTCTGTAAAATCAATTATTTTATGCTGGCAAAATGATTTTATGGACTGTTGTGCCTTTTAGCAACTTTGAAACAAGAGCATTATTTTTTTTTTACATTTGTGTTGTTGAAACTAATTTAAAACTACTTTTTTGTTAAATATTGGGTTATTTTACATTTGCAGGCTGGGGGTAAGTGTTTAAAATGCTTTCCACAGTATTTTTTTCTGGAAAAAGTGACTTTTTTACTACTTGCCTGTTTTAAAAAAATAGTAAAACACAGCTAAAATCAACAACTTTAAATAAACAATGTCTGTAAGGGTGGAAAAATGGAACTCAGGACTTATGTTTAAAATAAAAAAAGTTTAACGCACATCACACATTTAAAAACACAACAAATTAAGTGCTTTCATCCCCGTACAACTCATGACTTCAGAATAAAGCTCACTACATAACCAGTACTTTAATATACCCCTCTACTTAATGACTCAATCATAATTAGTCAGTTTCAGTAATCAATTAAAAAAATGAATCAATTAAAAAACGAATGTCAGAGACCACAGTATTTCTAAGAATTTTCTCTTGTGTGCAATAAAAATACTATAACCACAAAAATACCACAGAAACCTTTTCTAATTTATACTGCCAAAACATTTCTAATGTACACAGGGAGAATATGAATAGGGAAATTGGTGCAGCAAAAAATATATATATTGCAAAGACCTTTTAATTAAGAAAAGTTGTAGAGAGATTTTTTTCATTGATTCCAGGGAAGGTCTGTGCCTTCAGTCTTACTTGCCACAAAGCTTCTCTCTCTTCTAACTTATTTTTCACATATCCTCCTCGAATCACAACAAATGTGTTCTAAAATAGCAAAGTTAAAATTCTGAATTTTTTTACATATTAAAGAATGTCTAAATAATGCATTCTTGTCATCGCATTTACTTATACTAGTAATACAAGTACTAGAAAGAAGCAGAAGGGTAAATCAAGAATCAGACACTAAATTTTAAATAATGTAAGTGCTTTCACCATATTTATTAAAACAAACTTCTTCAGATAACTTATACTATATAAGTGTTTGTATATCTTTTTTTAAAGATCTTTCAGTTTTTCCCACATAACAGGACAACTGCCACAAACAGCATTTGTATGAGGATGAAAGCACTTAATTTGTTGTGTTTTTAGTTGCGTGATGTGCATTAAACATTTCTTTGTTTTAAACATAAGTCCTGAGTTCCATTTTTCCATCGTTATGAGCATTGTTTACTTACCTATTTTACCATCTTGTGTGTGTCCAGACCATCCCTGGAATCAGGCATATTTTTTGGCATTACTGTGGAACAACATATGGTTTTAGGTATCCTTTGTTGACCACGTCAGTCCCACTTGGTTAGTGACCTCTCTTCAGGGGAGACATGAGGTGGTATTTATACTACTAGGGGAAATTTGGCCAGGGCATCAGGGAACTTCCCCTACTCATCATTATTGTGAGTGAGACCCATTTTGGATGAGCACATCTGTTTTTCATTCCAAGTGCAGAAATTGCCCAGAGAAACAGGGAGGCAGATGGAGAGAGAAGGAGATGATGGAGTAGTGAAATAAATGAAGGACAAAGCAATTATTGGTCCCAGAGAATGTCTGCAGGATTCTGAGGAAATGTTTTAAAGAAACCTGTTTGATGGAGATGACTCAGCAAATGATGGCTGTATAATTACAACCCTGCAGTTGCAAGGGTTGCATAATGATTTAAGTAAAAAAAAAATGGTGATGCAGAGTGAGCCAGAAGATGAGGGAGATGTTTCCAGGGGAGACATTATGGAGAAAATACAAAAGGAAGAGACAGAAACAATCCTGAACAATAGTTGTGAGATGGAAAGGAAAACATATGTAGAGAAAGTAAAAGAAGGCAAAAGTGGAGTAGCAGAAAAGAAGACAGAAGAAAATGAAAAGTGGAAGTACGTGGTAAGGATTCAAAGTAAAGAAGACAAAGAAATGGACAGGTATGACATCAGGAACAATTTAATAGTGCCTTTGTGTGCAAATGCACAAGAGACATTTTGTGACATATTTGAGACTGTTTTCAATGGAAAATTTTCTTGGAGAATATAAAAAAAAGACTGTTACCCATGGAATCTTTGTGTGATGAAAGCATTTAACAGAAAAACAAAAAAGAGGATTCATGTACAATTTCAAACAGAGGTAGAAAGAGAGATTTTGAAAGGACATTTGAAAGCTTTATGTAAAGAAGTACTGGACATTGCAAAAGTTTATGTTAAAATGGGTTTATGGACTGATGGCAGGGATGGCAATTTGTTTGTTTGTGTCTTTCAGCTTTTCCTGGTTAGGGGTCGCCATAGCGGAACTCCGGTCCACTAATGATTGGTAGTTGATTTTTACGTGCCGAGTTACCAGCTCTGATGTACAACCTTCAACGAAGGTATGCCCATTCACGCATGTCTCCATGCAGAAGCTTTAGCTGAGAATTGAACTGGACAGCATCTTACTGTGAGGTGACAACGCTACCGCAGCACCACCACCACGATGCAGGGATGGTAATATTGTGTTAAAAATTGAAAGGAAAAGTTATACCAACCATGATGAAAGTGGAGAGGAACAGAGGTGCTGTAAAATACTGGGGGCAACCCAAAACATGTTTTTTTTTGTGGTAAAGAAGGACATTTGATAAATAACTGTGACAAAAGAAAATTATATATTTGTGGGGAAATGGGACATGATACAAAAATGTGAATTGAAATGTTATAAATGTAACAAAATAGGACATTTATGGATGGATTGCAAAAATGAAAATAGCAAGGAAAAAGAAAAATAAAGAGAAGAAAATGAACAAAGAAGAAATTTTAGAAGTAATCAAAGTAGAAGGAAAATTGGATGAGAAAAAATAATAAAGAGGACATAGAAGAAGGTTATGAAATAAGTGATGAGGAAGACAAACTGTGAGGTAGTAAAAAGGAACAAAATTCTATTGGTAACAGGGTGTAAAAGACAGAAAAAGAAAATGTAAAGGGTAAGTACAAAAAAAATAAAGCACATGGATGGAAAATAATATATACAGCTAAAGATTGGGGCATGGAATAGGTACAGAGTTTGATTCTCACCTTTGGGAAGGAAATTGGTTCCACTTATAATGACCTTTAAGAAAGCTAGACCAGTAATTAGCTATGAATTTATGAAACCATGATTCTAAGGAAATGGTAAAATGAAAATTTTAGAGTGCTTTCTGCAAATGTGAATAGTATCAAGAATATAGGAAGAAGACTAGGAATTCTGGGTGTTGTAATACATCTGGTGTAGATATAATTATACTAGAAAAAAACTATTTTTAACAAATGAAAGATTGCAAACAGAGAAATTATGGGGAGAAAAGATAATCTGGAATTTGGGAAATGAGAGATGTTCTGTAATAGCCATATTCTGTAGACATGCAGTAAACATATTAGATGTAACTCTAGAAAAAACAGGAAGATTGACTGTTACATATTTAAAATGGAAAGAACAAGTCTATAGAATTATAACATTGTATGCTTATACTAACTGTAAAGAAAGGGCAAGCTTATTTCATCAGATTTACACTATGTAGTAATAAATATGAATGTTATAATAACAGGAGACTTTAATTGTGATTTAAGAGGCAAGTGTAAAAAATGATATAAGAAAAATATTAGAAGTTATAAGATGTAGTAAGTTAAAACTTTGGGACAAAAACTCATGGACTTACAAAAGGGGTATGTATAGAACTGAAATTGAATATTTTATAATATCAGAAGGTTTAGTTATAGGAGAAGAGGAGGCAGTTGAAACAGGGTTTTCTGATAAGCTTGCAATATGGCTAGAGATAAAAGAAAACAAGGAATATATAAAAATGGACAAAGAAATAAAATGGATAAATGAGCAAGCATGGAATGAAGAAGGAAAGATATTAGTAATACAGTTATGGAGAGTTCATATTACTATGATAACATTTTATAAAAACTGGTATGAATGCTGGGTGATATTTAATAAAAAATATAGAAATGTTTTTTTATTTACAGTGGCAATTTGATGTGATAAAAGTAGAGAAAGAAAAATGTAAAAGAACATATAACGATGCATTGGAAGATTTAGAACAGAATGATAGAAAGTTATTTGACAAAGAAAATGAATTATAGGAAAGAAATCAAGAAAAATACAGAAATTGCTATATAAGCAAATATATTTTTACAAGGATAAAGAGAAAAAGTATTGACTTGCATAAGCAGATTAATAAAGGAAGATGGTAGTGTAATGACAGAAATAAAAAAATGTAAAAGGAGAAATAGAACAACTCAGGAAACAATTATGAATAGTGTAGTACAATATGTAAAAGAAATGTTTTAAGAAAAAAGAAGGTAGTGAGAAAACATGGACAATAAAAAAGTTAACAGAAAAAGAAAATAAAGTGTTGAAAATGGGGATTTTTTTAAATGAGCTAGATAAAGTATTAAGACAAGTAAATATAGTTTTGGCTGTGGGCCCAGATCGAATAGAGTATGAAAATGTATAAAAATGGCAAAAAATATTTTTTAAAAATTTGAATGAGTGATTAAATGAAGGTTTATGTATAAAGAATTGTGTAGTGGAATACTTAAATTCATATGAAAGTAGTAAGATAGAAGAGAATTAAAAACTGGAGAACAATAGTATCGAATAACAATGATTATAATATTTTTATGAAAATAATACAAAAGTGATTTGAAACTAAAATGAGAAATATTATGGAAGATGGCATATATAGTACAAAGAGGAAGGGTTGTCGAGAATTATTAATGATAGCTAAAGAAATTGTGGATGATATTATGAACAGAAAATAAGAAGTGGAAATCATGATAGGAGACCTTAATAAGGCATGTAACACCACTAGGCATGAAATGTTGTGGGTAATAATGAAAGAATGTAATATAAGTGAGAAAGTCAGGAAATTATGTAGGTCAACATATAGTAATAATAAAGTGAAAATTCTTGTAAATGGCTGGTTAAGCCAAGAGGTACATATGAGGAGTGGTGTAAGACAGGGATGCCCATTGAGTTGTATACACTTTACATTAGTTATGAATGTGATAGTATGCAAAGTAAATTACAAAATGAATGAGGTGAGGTATATAATACCTGAAGGATTAAGAATTCCATATCTGCTAACATATGCAGATACCATTATAATAATTAAAAAAGACAAAAGAAGTAATTTGCACAGATGTGTTTAAAGATGATAGGGATGTATTTAAATAAAGAAAAAAACTAAAGGTTTAGGTGATGTAGTAAAGATTGGGGGTATATATTTTACAATGAATGAATTTTTTGTGTTTGGTATAAAATTTGGGAATAAAGATGTAAGTAGAATTCAGTGGGAACAAATAGAAGAAATAAAGCAATCACATCTTTCCTGGAGAACATATAAATTACCATTCAGAACAAAGGCTTATTTGATTAATTCAATACTGATGGGAAAAAGCATACATAGCATGTGTATTTATGTTGCAACAGTAACTGAAAGGGAATTATTGCAGTTACTTTTTTTTCATTTATATGGGGTTTTGTATTAAACCCAGTAAAAAGAGGAGTTTTGTATGTAAATAAAGAAGAAGGAGGTTTAGGGTTAATTAACCAAATTGTATGTGCTGCTTCATTACATTTATACAAAGTATTAAAGTAGATAAATGAAAAAGATGAGAGATTAGTAGTAAAAATTAATAAATGTCAGTATGATACATTTTAGGGTATGGTAAAGAGAAAAAGAGTGTATAAAAGAAGAAATAAAAGGTTGTTCCGGTCCCCTTCAATAATACACATCACACCAAATGACATTTGATGACCTTTATTAAATTTCCATAACATAGCTTTGATCACCAACTTTATTAATTACAACTATTCACAATATGATTCTAAATACAGCATAACATCCTTGTAATGTTAATCAGGGCAACGTACCTACTCACTCTGCTCCAGTAAGCAGCATCCATACCTCTGCTCACTTACTTTACTTATAAAGCAGCATCCCAACTCACTTCATACACTGTCCATTGAGTTTACCTTCCATCAAATAGGCACCATCCTTACCTCAGCTTGCTTATCTATTCAGAAAGCTTCCTCCAACTACTCATTTCCTTTCCCCAGATCCTTGAAATGAACATCCAGACACCAGAGGGGGAACAGAAGAGGGCAAGCCTATCCCTTTTCAACACCTACACCCACTGATAATTAACCATACTCTCCACCAACAAAAACAGGGAGGGTGGGTGGGTAGCAAGTTCACGTCAAATGTGACTGCTTGACCCAACTACACTAGTTTAAACCTCTAAAGCCCCTCCCCATCCTTATCTCATTTCCTCCCAACCTTCCCTGCCTCCACTTAACTCTTTCACCTCCCCAACCCACTTAACTCTACTTAATATTAACCTAACCCCTCCCCCCCATGAAGATGTCCCAGGACAACTTAGTTTGTTGCCAAACTTCATTTGTCTTGGTTCCCTTCAATAATACACATCACACCAAATGACATTTGACGACCTTTATTAAATTTCCATAACATAGCTTTGATCACCAACTTTATAAATTACAACTATTCACAATATGATTCTAAATACAACATAACATCCTTGTAATGTTAATCAGGGCAGAGTACCTACTCACCCTGCTCCAGTAAGCATCGTCCATACCTCTACTCACTCACTTTACTTATGAAGCAGCATCCCATCTCACTTCATACACCATTCATTATAATGTTAATCAGGGCAGCATACCTACTCACCCTGCCCAACAAGCAGGGTCCATACCTCTTCTCACTTAGTTTACTTATGAATCAGCATCCCAACTTACTTCTTACACCATCCATTGAATTTACCTTCCATCAAATAGGCACCATCCTTACCTCAGCTTGTTTATCTATTCAGAAAGCTTCCTCCAACTACTCATTTCCTTTCCCCAGATCCTTGAAATGAACATCCAGACATCCGAGAAGGAACAGAAGAGGGCAAGCCTATCCCTCTTCTCCACCAACCAGCCTCACCAGGCTGCTCCCCCTCCCTACTACCCAAAATTGTTCAATCCACTTCCCATAAAGGGAAGGGTCAAGCCAAGCATCATTTGGTGTACCCATCATCTGAAAAGCACCTTAGACTCCCATCATAAACCCCTTTGCCATGCCATCACTGAAACACACCATAATGAAATTAGAATAAAGTAGGATTACAGTGACCCCGTTGTAACACCGGAACAACCACCAAGAAAAAACATTCCCATTTAGCCTGCTGCCTTCAAAGCTGAAATCATGGCTCAAACTGAAAGTATTGACAGCCTATACCACAACAAAACCACCAACTATAACCCTTTGAACTCAAAACGGCACCCAGTCAAGCAACTAGTAGCAAGTCTCACCCCCAAGACCCGGTTAACCACAGCATATCCTATATGTGCAACAACTCCATTACTGTAGGGAACAGTCTAACTCCAACTTAAATGTCCTACTTTAGCTGGCAGAAACCAGCACCCCTTGCCTACTGCTGCCTTATCCTGCTACAAAGCATCCATTAAACATTCTAACTCTCCTGCAACCATTCACCCAGTTTCTAAAATCACCCCAATACAGCCACCTACCTACTATGCTTCCTAAACTCTGTCAAAATTCATCCAAAACCCCAAGTGAAATGATCCTTGTGCTATTCTGTAAAACCTTAACCTGGTATGCAACATTAACACTACTTACTCAAGGGACAAATTTGTCACCCAAAACTACCATCCATTAAGAACAGATGCCAAAATCTTGCCAAATACCTCATTGTCCCTTCCCCTACCTAAAGTTCAAACTGAATGAGTGAATTCAACCACCTGAGGTTCCAAGAAAGCAAAGATTGAACTTCACTGGCTTGCAAGAGCCATAATGCTGCAGCCTAATAAGTTTGCACGCTCCTATGAATGTTGTGGCTCTACTCATCCCTTGGGATCCCCACACACCACAGCACCCCTACCTACCTATCCTTACTTGCCCCAAATCCCAGCCCAATAATCAGCTCCCACTAATTACCGCAAAGGTCTAACATTCCTTACTAAGGTAATACTCAGGCCCACCTTGAGCCCCATTCAAGTGGCAAGAACATCCATCCCATCAAAACATCACCTTTCAAATCCTCTTGTGAAGTCACCGCATGATGCCTTCTGCACGTCAGCAATTTCCATCAGGAACTGTTGCCCAACTTGTTGTCCCCATGTGTAACCTCCTCGCTCACCACTGCTTCCCTCATCTGTGAATTCACTGTATCACCACAACTGGTACTCGGCACACCACCATCTACAAAGAAAAGGACAAAATTAAATCCTCTAATATAAACAAGCAAGCTCCACCTTATACCTACCTATTCCAAATTACAGCCGCAGCATTCCAAAACCCCATCTGCAAGAAAGAAAAGACATGTAAAACATCCAAATACATCACACATTCCAAGGCATCTTCAAGGACAACCTATCCTGTCAACCTGGGAAGAAATATACCACTGCCATTCCCATCTATGACAACACAGCCATAACTGAAGCTATGCGTCCAATGACCCTATCAAATCCCCAGGTAAATTTAACTACCAGTCGAGTATGTTAAAACTACTGCACACCTGAAAGGACCTATCAATATCCACAACCCGGGTTACATTGCGATTCCAGAAAGGACCTATCAATATCCACAACCCGGTTAACATTGCGATTCCAGACCACATCAGTTAGAGCCCCATATAAGCCAAGCTAACTTATATTGTAAAGCCCTCTGCCTAGCTTTTAACCTTCCATCCCCAAGTGAGGCACACTAACCAACATAATATGGAAGCAGAAATAGGAAAAGCTCCAATATTTTACATACGAGAAACATTGGTTCCTGCCTTTATGTTGTGCATTTTCTATAACAAAGGGCTAACAAAACAGATTTCTTCAGCTAAGGAGGCAATGTTGTCCAAATTTGTTTAATTTTCTGAACTGTTTGTTA
Source organism: Protopterus annectens (assembly GCF_019279795.1). Taxonomy (NCBI): domain Eukaryota; kingdom Metazoa; phylum Chordata; order Ceratodontiformes; family Protopteridae; genus Protopterus; species Protopterus annectens. The sequence goes on along the minus strand of NC_056740.1, from coordinate 236,775,332 downwards.
AAGTAAGAATGGACATTTATATGGAGTTGAATATTGCTGCAGTGTGGGTCATGTATACCAAAACTAACACAAGAAGAACTACTACAGAGGAAAGTAAACCCATAATGAATTCTGTTTCTACTCATGTCACTTGTATTGTCTATTGTGTAAACTATCAAAAGAATTTCACTTTAGTGGCATATAATATTATTTCTGTAAGACTTGTATCCAGTTGCACACATTTCAAATGAGAGCACATTACATATATGATAAACCATTATGCTCTGCAGAAACGAAGATTGCATTCTGTGAATGCATTTTTTTAGATTTTATACATTTTTACCTGATTTTGAATACTATAGCTAACAGTGTGCAAATGTTTATCCTTCTCTTATACTTTCTTTCATTTCACAATTCTGAAATACAGACTAGGAATTTTGCAATAATCTTCGAATGACCACTGCTGTTTAATTTAAATATGCAGTTAGTGCAAAATGAATGCAAGTGGAAACCTCTACAAGCAAATAAATGCTATACTGCCTTTCTGTTCATTGATACCTATACTTTCAAAGGTCAAGCTATAATTTTCACCCAAGAGAATAGTGTGACTCACCAAATGCATTTCAGTGTGCTTTTCTATGATAATTTAACATGTCAGAAATGACTGGCAGGTTACAGAGTTCATGTTTCTCTGATATGGCAATATCAGTGCAGCTTGTATAAGGATATGGAAAAACGGGACTTGTTTGTGGGTGCAGCTCTACATTAGAAATGTTTGATACTGTAATGCAAAAGCCAAAATAATGCTCACAGTAGCCATTCAGCTGGTATTTATCTCCTCTATAATAGCAGTATGAGATATACATTTTGTACCCATAAATAGATCTGCCAGGCAGCAACCTAGAAAGTAATGCATTCCTTTTCACTACCTCTTCCAAAGGCAAAACTTCATTGTTAATTGGTATATTACACATTTGCATTTTCTGTAACTTTGACCTCTGTAAATTGTCACTATGCAATTATATGCATGTATATTTGTATTACACATTTGATGTGATATAGCCTCCATTTTGAATCTTTACACTTTTAACCTCTTGCATTCTGTTATGTACTACCATAATGACCACCGTGTAGAAAGTTCCTGGTTTCTCTACTGAAAATGGGCATTGTCCAACAAGACAACTTGCTTAATAAAACAGAAACAAAAGAAGTAATAATATTTGGGCATGTAGCTTAATGTTGATGTTAACCTTGGTAACTTTTCCAGGAAAAGTTCAGAACTTAGCCTTCCAAGCTATTGTTAGTCTGTATTTTATAAAACCTTTTTGTCAAAGTTCTGAAGTTCAGAGAAAACATTTAGTGATTCTGTATGCAGCAACACAAATGATATTGATCCATTTATTTTTGTATTATTTCTTTGTGTAAAAATCATAGTTACCAATTTCTGTAGAGCCAGAACAAAGGGCAGAACACAGGTAAAATGCAAAAACTATTAAAATACCAAGTTTCTGGAACTTACTCAGAACAACTATCAGAACTAAAATTGAGTTTATTATAATAAATCCATGTGACCCAACCAAATAACCAAAACAAATAAAGGAAACTTAACAATGATTACTTAGTGAACGGTTTCAGCTTCAAAATGAAAGAAACTGAGATTGAATCATTTTACCCAGGTAAACAGATAGCATCCAACTTAATTTGCCATAATAATTCACTTTTAGCAAGGTGCGCATCTATCACATAACTCCAGGAAACAAACATTATTTGATCTAAAACAACAAAATTAAATGAATAGTCCACATTGTCCCGGTCCCCTTCCATCTCACCAAATGATCGGCAGAGCTCCCAACTTCACCACTTGACTGTGGCAGAGCACGTCCGGTCCACGCCAGTAAGGACACCACAGCCAAACAACTATCCCCCGACACCAGCATGCATGCAAGCCACTCCATCCGAACAATCTGCAAGACATCGGAAAAGATGAAAAACTTTTCCACCTTTTTATTTTTGACAGTATTGCATTTTCTTTCTCCCGAACTCTACACTCTTGACAGCCATTCCCCCGACAGTGACTCTCACTAACAACCAACAGGCCGCACCCAAAAATGACTGTGTGAAAGGCACAAAACTAGCCGGCCAATACCGCGAGCAATGCTCAACCCCCCACAACCACTGCAACTGCACAATCACAGCAACCATCATCCACCAAAGCCCACGAACCAAGCCTCAACACCGACACCGCTGTGTCCGGACAAAGCAACACCACCAGGAGCCAAAATGCCCCAAACATCAGGTCAGCAGGCTCGCTTGACAGGGACTACAGTGTCAAACTTCAGTCAAGCACCAATTCAGGCCCCAAGCTCCCCTTCCACACTCATAGACTCGAACCGGGTAAACCCCATTAATCTTCTCGGAACAATCCAATGCCCCCAGTGAATGAATACCAAACTAGAAGCAGCCAGGCCCCGCATAACAGGCAGACAAGATTCCGACACACTCACTCCTTCGCCGTTCAGGCCCTGTGAGACAACCACCAATCAGCAACACACAACTTACCTTAAGGTGACTAACAAGATTACCCTTACAAAAGGCCCCTCAAGCCCTGAACACCTGACCAAGCCATTCTAAAGCCATACCGCAGAAAGGGAAAAAAATAAACTTTTTATTTTTAAATCAACCATTCCACCACCTTCCTTCCAAGGCGTACCTCACCACACAGCACCACTCCAGGTCGTCATGGACGTACTTTGCCTTAGCAAGTTCATGCCAAATGTGATTGCTTGACCCAACTACTCTAGCTTAAACCTCTTAAGCCCCTCCCCATCATTATCTCATTTCCTCCCAACCTTCCCTGCCTCCACTTAACTCTTTCACCTCCCCAACCCACTTAACTCCCCTTAATATTAACCTAACCCCCCCCCATGAAGATGTCCCGGGACAACTTAGTTTGTTGCCAAACTTCATTTATCAAGAAAAAAATACTTTTCTGGAAAATAAAAAACTGATGACATAGAAAAAGTATGGTATGGTATAAGAATGTAGTGATAAAATATTACTATGTACAATTATGGGAAAATCTAACAGATAAAAAATGATAACTATAAAAATAAGAAGCAAATGGTGTAATCAGAAAGTGGAATTTCAAGATTTTTTGTGGAGACTGGTAACAGGTAATTGCCAGTAAAAGGAAATATGCAATATAAAAGGAAAAGTGATAGAATACGTTCACATTGTTAAGAAAAAGAAACTATATAGCATGTGTTTTTGAAATGTAAAAGGTAAAAATGTTATAGGGAATATATATATATATATATATATATATATATATATATATATATATATATATATATATTTGTTGTGTCTTTTGGCTTTTCCAGGTTAGGGGTCGCCACAGCGGAACTCCACGCAGAAGACGCTCTAGCTGAGAGTCGAACCGGTCAGCATCTTACTGTGAGGTGACAACGCTACCGCATATATATATATATATATATATATATATATATATATATATATATATATATATAAAGAAGGTTTTTTTTGTACCTCCTTATTATCACAACCAGATTCGGAGAAAGAGAAGTGGCTCATTTCCAAGCCCTTCTCCTGCTGAAATATGTTGGGCATGTAACTTGAAGTGTGTGCCACTTAACTCTCTTTCATCACAGTGATTTTTACTGGAAAATATTTAGGTAGTTATAACTCAATGTTATGCTGTCCAAATTTATGAATATGTGTTAAATTTGTATATTTATACATATAAAGTACCCCTACTCTTTTTAATAGCTGCCATGGGATCTTTTATATCCAACTAAGCTACCACCAACTCAAGTAGATAGGTCTGCAGTTTTGACGTCTCATCCAAAGGATGACAAACTCAAGAGTGTAGCATTCTTTCTTAAACAATCCATCTACCTGTTGTGGGAACAGAACCCACAGCATTCTACACCAAAGGCAAGTGTGCTACCTGTTCCATCACTGACACTGCTTTTTTAGCTGTTCCTTCTTTCAGGCATGAAAAGAAGAAAATTAGTATAAAGCCTTTCTCAAAACAGGCTAATAAAGTGCCTCAGCTGCAGATGAATGACTCTGCTGTGGCAATTTCTAGTTCTTCAGACCATTCATCCTTTTCCCTTGAAGGCTCTGGTGCAGTCCCTGTAGCCAGCATGGAATGGGGGTCAGACATGGCCTCTGTGGCTGCTGGATAGTATTAGGTGGGCAAGGGAGAACCACTCTTGTCAGTGTTGGGAGAAGGAGCAGTGAATAACTCTTTGCCTAGCCAGAATGCCTGTCCCTACGGAGGTTTTGCCTGGTAGTAGTGGGTCTGCTTATACAAAAATTCATGTCAAAAAGAAGCAGAAGGCTATACATATGTCTTTTCCTGTCTCTCTTGCTTTGGACAGGAGTGATTTGTTGGGCTTAACTCAGGGTTTAATACAGGTTATTGACCATTCCAGTTTAGCTGTTTCTGGTAACCATATTCATGGTTGACTTTAATTACCCCACTATTAACTGGGGATAAAATACAACACCAAATTTACAGGCACAGAGATTCCTGGATTTTGTAAAGAATATACCAACCAGGGTTGCAGCCAGACTGGATCTGGTCCTCACTATTATGGGAGAGTGCTGCACACCCTAGTGTAATGTATTCTCTGGTAAATTCAGACCACAAAATGGTCTCCTTTGAAGTAAAAATAAAACCTGGAACTCCAGCTAGCCCTGGAATATTCAGGAAATACTCCAAGGCTAGCTTCTTACTTTTAAGTGATAACCTGGCAAAAATTCAAGCCCCATAAACCCTGAGAACACTGATGCCTACAAAGAACAGTTCACAGAAACCCTATGCAAGCATGTTAATACCTGTATAGAGGCAGCTGTACCCACCAGGAAGAAGTACAGAATTGACTCAAAACGCAAATCACCCTGGTGGAACCACAACATCACTAGGCTGTATAACAGAAGGAAAAAAAAACATGGCAAAAATTAGGAGGTGCAGCACCCAGCAGGATAAAAGTACTCTCATCAAACTAAACAAACAACTCAGAGGATGAATAAAGTCTACCAAAGCCAAATTTGGGGTATATTTGGCCTCCCAGGCCATGGACAACCACAAGGCATTCTTTAGTTATGTCTGCAACCTTAAAGGCAATTCACAATTGTGTGCAGCGCTCATTGTAAATGGAGCCAGTTATACTGAATCAGAAGGTATAGCAAACCTACTGGCTGACAAATTCAGCTTAATTTTACCCGTGTCTCTCCCTCAAACTTCCCTCAGGAAGTACCATCAAATATAATATTTGGATCTTCAGAAGTACTGTATTATTCCTTTTTTTGATTTTGCAGGTTTTTTTCATTTTCTTGGAATGCAGCACATACTAGATATTGGGAAGCACTCCACCTTGTGCAATAGTGACACCTCCCAAAAATTTATTAAGCTCTTCATCATTTCAGACAGCTAAATGCAGATGCCTAGGAATAATACGATTTTTCTTATTATCTCGAGCTGCATTACCAGCTAACACTAGAATTTCTGCGTTAGATATTCAAGTACATCTGCCAAGTACACAGGAGCTCCAGCCCCAACCCATTAAGCATAATTCCCCTTTCTCAGCAGTCTATGGACATGACTAACTGGGAACTGCAGTCCAGCTTACAATGAGTGAGTCTTAGCCTTTGCATGGGTCTTGCCGCCAGTGTTTCTGTGATGTCCAGACATTGCACTTGATAACACTTTCAAATATTGTATATAATTATATACAGCAATATATAATATTATTTGATGGTGCAGTGGTTGCCTTGTTGCCTCACAACAATAGGTTCTCTGGTTCGATTCACGGCTGGGGTACCTTCTGTGTGGAGTCTGCTTGTCCTCCCTGTGTCCATGGGGGTTTCCTCCCACATCACAAAAACATATGTCTGGAGCATTTCTCCCTGGGTTGCAGCTGAAAACTGGCTTTGTTCCAAGTCGGACTTTGCAAAGCCATGGAAAAAAGATATCATGGAAATTATCAGTAATGACACAGAAATTCTCCAGACACTGGACCCAACCCAGTTTGGTTTTATCAAGGGCAGGTCATGCCTACTCAACCTGATGGACTTCTATGAGAAGGTCACCAAAGCAATGGATGAGGGCATAATGGTTTATATTGCCTACCTTGACCTGGCCCAGGCATTTGACACAATACTCGACTCGGGCATTGTTGACAAACTTAAGAGGTTAGGTACAAACCCTTATGTCACCCAGTGGATAGCCAGCTGGCTCATAGACAGTACTCAGGAAGTTAGAACTGGGGAATCCAACTCTACAAAGAGGTCAGTCACAAGTGGTGTCCCTCAGGGATCAGTCCTGGAACCCCTACTTTTTGGCATTTACTTCTCTGAAGGCAAGGCCAAAATCAATGGCCTCTGGCTAACTAAATTTGCAGATGACTGCACATTAGGAACTGTCATTGAATCATCCACCAGCACAGATGTTCTCCAGGAAGGGCTGACACAAACAACTTATGTCAGAGCTATGGGTTAATATTAACTGCAAAGAGGTGCATAATAGTATCCTTCAGGAAGCCCTCCATCCCTGGTAAATATCATGTTGACAACACACCCCTAAATTTTGACCTAGTAGTCTGGGACATGGAGACACACATAGGCAACAATCTAGATTTTGACCATCACATGTCTACAATAGTGAGAAACTCATTCAATGCTATGCAACTTATAAATAAAGGTATGGCATCTAGGTCCAAGGAAGTCATTGTTCTACTGTATTTGGCATTCATCAGACCTATCATTAAGTACAAGTTTGCCTTTGGTGTGTACCTAACCAGGCATATCCATCAATTGTAATATCCATAGAGGTTCCTCACTAAAATAATGCAGGGTGTAAGTTACATGTCCTATGCAGACCACTTCAAGGCCCTATCACTCTATACCTACAGGCTATTGAGGGGAGAGGTATGCTTGGCATACAATGCATTGTCAGACCCCACTTTGATGGACCTCCTGCATATGCACAAAATTAATAGCACTAGAATGACCCATTCCAAAGATTTAAATCGTGCTTGTGATATAAATAGGACCAGCTGGAGAGACAGTTATATATCTCAGAGACTATCCCTTCTCAAGAACAGGCTCCCCGTCATTGTGAAGCAGAGTTCCTCCCTAACAAAATTCAGGTATATCTTGGACAATTGGGTGGGGAACAGGAAATTCATCTGCAATTTGGCACCTATGTCTCTAAAGGACATAGGCAGCCTGTAAATGGTTCATCTCCCTAGCTCCTGCTTGTAAATGTTTCATCTCTCAAGCCCCTGCTTACACTTATCAAGTGTACGAGAACTTGTCAGATATTTGGGATGCATAGCTAGGCTTATAAAAGCCATTGTGGTCATTAGCCTAATAAACACCTATGAACCTATAATAAAGGGACAGTTAAACAAGTCTGAACGACCCTTTTAAAATTCCACATACCCACCCTGACAGACCTTTAATCCTTCTCAAAAATCTTAACTTCCATTTCTTTATTTCTTTCTTTGGCAAAAGATTCAGACAAATCAATTCTGAAAGTGATTTATCATGGATACAGATGGCAGTGGGAATCTCTCCCTACCTTTCAAGGGATTCTTACTTGTCCGACATCTCAGATGTCTCTTTTACCTCCTGTCATTCAGTAACTGTTGACTCGGGAGTTATAAAAATGCTCCCTCCTCATTAGCTGGGAGAACAATTTTTATTCAAGAATGGTTCTGGTGCCATAGAAAGATCCATGGAGACCAATTCTGAATCTTTCCTTCCTAAAGCTGTTTGTGATAGTCCTTAATCTCAGCATGTTATCAGTTGAAAACTTGTTACTATTAATTCCTTATTTAAGTTTATTGGTGACCTTGCATTTATAAGATGCTGATCATCACATTCCTATAGCTCTGGATTTCAGATGTGTCTTAAGGTTTTTTACATCTGGATCACAATTTCTATTCTCTGCAGTATCCTTTGGAGACAGGGATCCTGTATATCCTCACAGACAATACCATGGTATTGTGATACATCAAGAAAGTGGGGGAACATGCTACTTTGCCTTTTGCAGGTTGGCCATGAAGGCACAGCACCAGGTTCAAGAGTCAGTTATGCCATCAGATCATGCTGTCTCAAGAGAGCATTCTGGCAAACCATCAAAGAAGGAAAGAGGAAAACACTCACATATGGATGTTGAACAGGGATGTATTTCAGGATCTGGTCTATATATGGAGTATGCTAGAAACATGCTTTTTTGTTTTCTTTTTTTACTTCTCCAGAAAATAGGCAGCTCAGAAAATTTACACCAGGACACCACCACCTTCAGGGGCTTGGGCAGCAGGTACTTTTTCAAGAAGCGTGGCAAACCTATTTCTAGACTTCTTTCCTTCAGTCCCTTCCTCCTCAGAGCATTACTGAAGATACAAAAAAGCATAGGCCAAAATTACTTATTATAGCTACATCTTGGCAATGACATTTTCTTTCCTGTACTGAGCCATTTTGTGACACCAGCTTACAGAAACAAGGTACAGGAATTGATTCTCATCTTTGAAAGGGGAATTGTCTAGGCTTAAAATGGTATACAAGGGCTGCTAACCTAGTACATACCTATGAATATTATGAATCTAAAAGCCTGTATAGCTGTCTCAGCATTTGAACCTCTTGGCCCAAAATGAACAGGGCCTGTCATACACCCCAGCCTGAAGATACTATGGCTGATGATCTGGATGATTTATGTCTCATCTCCTTTAGACACACTTTCCAAGAGCATGGTTTCTATAATAAAGTAGACTAGAAAACCAAATAGGAAGTCATACCTAGTAAGGTGAAAACGATTCTCCATTTGGTTCCAGAAAAAGGCTCTAGATCCTAATCAGTCTATAGTGTCCATGATTCTCAAATACCTGTCAGGCTTTCCATATCAAATTGTTGTGCCTGCTTACCTCTTTCTTCCCTTTGTTCATACTCATGTTCATCATATTGATCCCTTTTGCAGTAGCCTTAACTATATGGCGTTATATCTTGCCAAAGGATATAACAACCAATCAGCTCCCAAACTGTAAGGCAGCTTGAGCTGAGCTAACTAAAAGAAAAGTTTGGGGCCAAGCCCTTCAGAGCTTTACTGATACTGAAGAGTATGAACCTCTGAGGCTTTTGAGGATCTACGGTTAACTTATGTTATTCCTTTGCTGGGCAGATAAGTTCTCTTTTGGGGGAAAGACATCCATTTAATAATGTTGCTTACCATTGATAACTTTCCTCTTCAAGAAAATTATTTTTAAACTAGGAGCTTGTGTTTTAATGGACTGTCATGAGATTGTATTATATGTTTGAGGCCATTCTTTTTTTTCCTGCCATTTGAACATTTGTTTTAAGTAACTAAAAAACATTTATTTTCTTTTCTGTGAAGAAATTGTGTTTATTTTACTTTGTGGGACTGACAAAGTGTTTTAAAGTGCTTTTTACTCTGTTTTTCTGTGAAAAAATGACTTTTAAAGACTGTTTTTAACAGCATTTGCTGCTTGTTTTCCCCAGGAAAGAGGCACCATTTTTGGCTTGACCTTGGAACAATTTCTCAGTCTTACTGTCAGTCCTTCTTCTAACCACAAAAAGAAAAAGTTAAGCAAACAGTCTTTGCCATCACATCAGGTTAGCAAGTTGATTCAGCCGCAGGTGGGTGACTTTGTTGTGGCTATTAGTTGTACCTCAGACCACTCATATTTTACCCTCAATCCCTTTTGTGTAGCAACTACAGCCAGTATAAACCAAGGCTAGCCACTTCCTCTGTAGTTGGTGGGGTCCCCTTAATTAGCAGGGGAGAGCCCCACTTGTGGTGGTCCTGGGAGAGAGATACAACAAGGAACACTTCCCTGTTTAGTCAGAATGTTGTATCCATTCTTGGGGAAGCTGCTGCCATTAATAATATAGCTGATCCCATTTTTCCTCTAAAAAAGAAACAGAAAACTAAACATGCGTCAGCTCCTCAAATTTCCGTAGATGGGAGTAGTTTACTGGGTCTGTCTCAGAGATAAATTAAGGCTAATGATCCTTGAATATATCTTATATTATTTACTTTTCTTCAATGCTGCCAGAAATGATTGCTATATATAAACTTTCTGAATGGCATACAACTTTAAAGGACAACATCACAAGTATGTTCTTCTTTTCGGCTTTTCCTGGTTAGGGGTCGCCACAATAGAACTCTGGTCCGCTAATGATTGGCAGTATATTTTTTTATGGTGCCAAGTTGCCAGCCCGACACCCAACCTTCAGCAAAGGCATGCCCATTCACACATGTCTTTCGGAGGCCACTCAACCATGGGGAGGACATGCAGACTCCACACAGAAGGCACTCCAGCCGTGAATTGAACAGGAGAACCTCTTGCTGTGAGGCAACACTGTTACCATTGTACCACTGCGGCTTATCACAACATCACAACATCACAAATATAATGTGTGTTTAACAATAAGACTTACCTTTATGAGTTTTCACATGAAACATATCATAAATAAATCAAAATGTACAGTTTCCAGCATGAACAAACTTAATAATTTACTGGTTGATGCATTGTTATGGAAAATGACTCGGTGTAGAGAGAAAGAAGAACAACAAATTTAAAACCACTACCCTTTCAGGAAGAAGTAAAAGAGTAATCAACAGCTGTGCTGCAATTTAAGGCAAGCAGTCAACTGTTTACCTCTTTTTAGTGTATATCACATTAAATTCAACTTCATAACTGTCATAAATAAACATTCAAACATCCAGGTTTATATTTCTTGAAGGGTTTTGTGTATTTATTGGACAGTGTAGTGGTGCAGCATTTAATGTTGTCACCTCACATCAAGAGGTTCTTTGGCTCGATTCTTGGTTGGGGTGCCTTTTGTGTGGAGTCTGCATGTCCTCTCTGTGTTCGTGTGGGTTTCCTCAGGGTACTCCGGTTTCCTCCCAAGTTGCAAAGACATGCATCTGGAGCATTTCTCCCTGGGCCTCCACTGAAAATTGGCTCATTCCAAGTTAGACTTTCCTGGTAAACAAATGTTAAATAAATACATAAATTTAACAGCTGGACAGCACAGGCATACAAGCTACATAACCATGTCACTCACTGTGCTGGATTCATATTCATGAGAGTTCCAGTGGTCTCCATTACCACTCGTTTTTTCAGTTAGGATAGTACTTTGAGTTCTCTATAAAGCTGTTATGGAAGCACCCTAACAGTACCACTGAAACTTTATGTTGGAAAGGGTTGATATTTTTCCACTGCTCTAGGAGTGAGTTGTAGTACAGAGGATCAGTTAACTTTTAGGTGCAGTAGCTGTGTGTTAATTTCTGTACTTAATTCAACAAATATTAAGCTACTTAACTTGGAAACAATTTTAGTCTACTAGTTAGAGAGCAGGATAATTTTTAAAATTTAAACTTATGTATTTGTTTTAGTGTATCTGTCCACATCTAGTTTGTAGTACAATACTGGGTAATGATACTAATTAGATATTTTAAAATTTAAGTTAGGCTAGACAGTTAAAGGTCTGGTGTGCAAAGTTTACAGGCCATGGACATGAAGATATGGATGTGACAGTGGCTCACATTTATTTAGTTTAAGGAGTGGGCTTTCACAACCATGTGATCTTATAACAACACTATCAGGAATATGTAAGGAAGCAGTGGAAGGTTTATTAAAATTATTTTTCAATTTTTTATGTATTCATTTGTTAACTGAGTACATGTGCTGGTCATCATGACATCTTTCAGCCACACTGGCATATACACACACATATATATATATATATATATATATATATATATATATATATATATATATACACACATATACACACATACACACACACACATATATATATATATATATATATATATATATATATATATATATATATATATATATATATAGATATATATATATATATATATATATATATATATATATATATACACACACACACACACACACACACACACACACACACACACACATATATATATATATATATATATATATATATATATATATATATATATATATATATATATATATATATATATATATAAATATGGATTCCCTTCAGAAGACAGAATGGCCATATAATCAAACCTTGCTTCACCGAGACAAAAACAGCAACATTTTTTTTGCCAAACAGCAAATTTTTCCAGTGGTTAAGTAAATACTTGGCCAACATGGTGAACTTTGCCCTTTTCTGCACTGTAGTGCAATCTCAGAGTTGGAATTTTTAGTTATGGGTGTGGGGGGAGCAGTCCCCCACCTAGCTGGGTTTGACATACTGCAATATGTTTTTCGCTGTAATGTTGGCCAAGTGTTTACTTACTACTGGAAAACTTTGCTGATTGGCAAAAAAAAGTTTTGCTGTTTTCATCTCGGTGAAGTAAGGTTTGATATATATATATATATATATATATATATATATATATATATATATATATATATACATATATATATACATATATATATAGGCATACATATAGATATAGAGCTAGATAGATAGATATAGACAGTTTGGAGTTGTCAATCAACCTGCATGTTTTTGGGAGTTGGGAAGAAAGTACTAGTAGAAGTCAGGACTTGAGCCATGGATCTGGAGCTTTGAGACACAGATAACAACTAGTGAGACACTGCAATGTTCAAATTAACACAAGGAGCAGATGACTTTAGAATCACTGTGTTTAACAAGATAAAAGGAAACCGTATGGACAAAGTAGGGAAAATCAGATTTATTGGCACTACTCTTAGTATTGAAGAAAACCTTGCAATGGTTTATTCTGTTACTTTAAATACAATGCCCAGAACTAGCTTATCTCAGTAACTACATGGACAGTCAAAAATTCTCTGCAGTTTAACCCATATAGACCTTCTGTACAAATGAAAGAAAATGGTTGAGTTCCATAATAATTCTAAGGGATTATTTAAATAAGGTCTTTTATGGACTTCTTGCTTAGTATCAATTAATGAACCTACACAAATAGCTTACATTAAACTGAATAATTATTCTCAGTACATTATAAATAATTCAAAATTAAATACATTGAGGAATTATTAATTTTCCTAAAAGAGTTGTAGTAAGAAGTGCATGGGTGAGAAGACAGAGTGCAAATGAGTCTACTAAAATGTAGTCACAGTGGCAGGCTGGGTTGTTTAACATAATGAAGACTATGCTTCACAGAAACTGAAGGATCCTTAGCAGATTTATTGAGTTTGTAAGAGCATACTAATATTCACTTGTGGACCTATCTGTGCTGCACACAAGTTGTAAACACACACATAGGTAATTTTTTCAGCAGTGCATACAACTTATGTTTTCAGTAGTATTATAAGACATGCCTTTAAGGGGCTGTCTTCTAAAACAATTACATATGCTTCGTGGATTGTTGAATGTGGAAATATTATTTTTTTAAATAACATATAGTTGATTGTTCCTTCATTTTTGTATTGATTGAGACTGAGTTAATTTATGCTCATGAAATTGTTTATAATTGGTCTGTTATGCACATGTGATATTGACGCCAGTTTTTAAGTACTTGGCATCTTTGTGTCTGAGTTGGTCTGATGAAGTTCTTTGTAATATATCAAAGAACAAAAGCACTTACTACTATATTACTCTTTTTGTGGCTTGTTTTGCAGTTCACCGTACACTGCCATAGTGGTATTTGTTTATTTTTATTGTTGAGTTTCAACTAGATGAAATTTCAGTCAAATGAGCACCTTAATCAAGAAAGCAAAAGATGATGAACCTCATGTACAAACCCTTGTTTCATCTGGATAAAATCTTCAATGGCTGAGTGACCATTTTGGCTTTCTTTGTGTGTGTGAGCATAGTATTGACTTGCTCCTCTTTGTGAGAGAAGGAACAATAGCCTTATTGTTTCTTCTTGACTTGCTTTTGATGGCCAGATGAAGACATTCCAAGTGACTGTTGCCTGTTTTTCAGATTTGTTTAAAGAGCATGATTGCACAGCTGTGTGGGCTATTCCGCTGAGCTGCCATAAGCCCTGCATTCCTGTACCTTAACCAAGAAACAGCAACAGGAGGAATTCAAGTATATTTGCATAAGGATTTCAGTATCTGAGTGATCCTTGGGTCCCGATTGGCTTTTACGTACTTACTAACTTATTCATTTATTTATTTTGTGGAGAAAGTATTAATTTGCTGCTGTTTATGAAAGAAAGGAAAGTAATATTATTGCAACTTGCATATTTGCCTGGGCTTATCTGACAAGGACATTTCTGATTGGCTATGTATAAGGAAGTCACTTCTGCTGCCTGACACTCTTTTCTACTGACCAGCTGTAAGCTGCACATTCTAGAGCCTTAACTAGGGATGAAAAAGATAGAGAAGGAATCCAGTACAAGACGTTGTTACATCTGGGTAAGGACTAACTATATTAAGGGCAGTGGTGCAGCACCAGTATTATACTTGCTAGCTCCCCTTCACAGTCTAATCCATCCCGTCTGGTATAAAAATTAACTAAAAATAAAGTTGACTGGAAGAAGAGCCACCTGTGTTACCCACATTAAGCAGTACATGCTTGACTGCCCCTATCTATTCTAAGCATACCCCTCCAATGAACTCCCGAGGGTCTTAACTACGGCAGGCCGAAGACTGTTACAGTAATGATCAACAGGTGTTGATGGCACAGCAGTTTTTTACTGAAGCTATGAGAATATTGCAGCTTCATAAATGAATACTGAAATAAGATTTGCATTCATGGTTGAAGTGTTGAAGTGCTCAATATGTGTTGATTTAACTGTAGCAAACAGCTTGCTACATTTGTAGAGCAGAAGGGACTTTTTTTTAATTTTGCTTCTCGACCTTGAGATCGGAGGGGGTGCTAGTCTGGGGATTTATACAGTTTGCCAAATAACCTATGTTTCTAGAATTCCCACAAGTAAATTTGCTTACAGTTATTAATTTGACTGATGGCAAGAATTATTCTTTCACTGACCTTAACCACAGAATATACTTGACTCAACAAAAGGAAAGCACTCTCTTTGTATTGACTTTGGCTTGCATCCTTGTCTCGCCATGGATTTCATCTAGTGGCTAACGTTTCTTCTTCTTTTACTATACATGTTTTAGACAGATTCCATCTCCTGGACATCCCAAAATATAAAATCCTGTTGCAGCCTTTTTAAAAATGGCACTGCTCAATGCAAGGAGTCTTAACAAAATAATTACTGTACCTGTGACCCTATTGATTCCCAAGCACATTCATATTTACGTACCGAAACCTGGTTTCAGTATATTGATAGCTCCCCACTCCACCCTCTATGGCCAGGTTTAGTGTTCTTCACTACTTCAGACTCACTAAAAATTCTAGGGGAGTATCCATATATATTTGGTGTCCCATTATCTCAAGGCAATTCCCCCATGACCACAACCTAGATGTTATAAAAATCCAAATGAACAATACTCAAACTCTCACATTATTGATAATTACAGATCCTTTATACATGTCCCCCACTGACAAGGAGAATGTCTAACTCTACTAAAGCAGATCTCTGTCTAACCTAACATGATTGTACTTGGTGACTTTAACTACCTAATAATCCACTTGCAAACCTATACCACTACTAATATGTATGTTCAGCATTTCCTAGATTTCATCAGTCTAGGCTTTCTTGAGCAAATTGTTAGCCTTCCCACTTGAGGCTGTAATGTCCCTGTCATTATCCT
Source organism: Protopterus annectens (assembly GCF_019279795.1). NCBI lineage: Eukaryota > Metazoa > Chordata > Ceratodontiformes > Protopteridae > Protopterus > Protopterus annectens. The sequence continues at coordinate 236,759,634 of NC_056740.1, read as the reverse complement.
CACCAGCCTAACCTATGCTTTCACCCATCTGCATCTTAACTTCTCTAGTTAAGTCACACTGAGAAAGTCAAGTTCTTCTCCTTCAAAATCTGTGGCACAGGTTTTTCTATAACAAGCATATTACTTTACTATTCCCACCCCTACTCTACCACTCTGGCTTCTTCCTTTCACATCCACCTGTCTTTTTACTTACTCCACTTCTCCATCCTGTCCACTTCCCTCTTCTACTAACCCTCATTGTCCTACCATTGATCCCGCCTGTCTAGTTCCTTCTCTTCCTAACCCTTATAGACCTACCATTGAACCAGGTGAGACATTCAGGTACTCTCGCAGCCTACCTTAATATCATACCACAACTTATATCTGCAACAATATCCACTGACTTTGCTGAATCCTGCAACAAGACTCATATAGCTTATCGCTCAGCTATTACACCTCCTAAACACGTGAAAAGTTTAAGTACCTAATCTCTAATTAATTTCTATATCTGCTTTGCACCACATGAAGTGTCCTATATAAATTTTGCTGGCTGAAACCTACTCATATGGAATATTCTCATGTATATACTCTGTATTGCTTGTATAATATCTTGAGCTGAGAATGATTATTGATGTACTGTTTTTTTCACCAGTTGTATAAGCTGCCAATAATATGTACTAAATGTCTTTATTAATGTAAATTCTGTATTGTATGTATAATGTCTTATATGTGGAGCTTTTCTCCCTGGGACTCCACTGAAAATGGGTACTTCTGGCCTAGCTGGACCATCCCGGTAAACAAATGAAAATAAATACATAAATACTCCCCTCTAAGGGCAGATATAGAAGTTCAGAAGTAATCCTGCTATTGTCAACCCCATTGCCACTTTCACCTTCAATTTCAAGTAACACCTAAATATAACATTGAAAAGGCCATTGCTATCTGCTCTAAATGTAGTGAAAAATGTAAGAGCTCACCCTGCTGGTGGAATTCTCCCATTAACAAATTGTACAGTAGAAGGAAGGAAGTGGCTTGGCTACCATCTGGAATGAGTCTCCATTTCAGCACAAAATTAAAACAAAAACCTGGGACAAGTTAGCAAGAATTTCAAGTGTAACATTAAAAAGTATAAGGCTCTATATGAACTTAGGGTTGCTGCCTCCAGTAAAGACTACCATAAATCTTCTTTAACTAAGGTGAAAAGTGTAGCATGTATAGCCAGCAATGCTTCAAGCTTATTTATAAAAATACCACAAAACTTTGATCCTGAAACAGTAAGTAATATCTTAGTGGACAGATTTAGCTCCAACATCACACCATCTACCAATGTTGTTTCCCCCTGTCCACCAGTCATACCCCCAAAAAAATCACCCTTAATCAAATTTTGCCAGCCATACCCAAAACCAAACCAAGAATCCAGATAATGTTCCAGGCTGTTTCCTTATTGTAAAATAGAGCCTCTCTAAGCCTGTCCTTCATGGTCTTCCTTGTGGATAATGCTTCATTAAGTAACTTCTTGAATTTTATTCCTCCAAGCTGCTCTATGTTTTATATGTAATGCATGCATATTAATTAGCATGTAAGACCTTATGATCTGGCTAATTGATGTGAGAATGTTCCTACATTCTGGGAATGCATTTAAAGTCACTTACACATTTTCCATAACCAACATGTTATAACATAACCAGCATGTTAACTACCCTCTTTCAGGCACAGCATATTTATGGGATGTAGACCCTGTGTAATCCATAAACACCCCTGTTGGTTAGGCTGGGATAGGTCTGTGGGTCACTGTATACTGCAAAGGTCGAAGGGGTTTTCCCACTCACACTACTTAGTATCACCGCCAGTTTGCCTACTTAACCATCACTAAGGGTCATCATCTGTTACGAAAATGAAGTTCAGGACTAACAAATATTATTTCAAGGCACAGAAAGCCCACTTTGCTGCCAGTCATTCACTTTCAATAGCTGAGTATTTCCTTTCTACATTGCTTAGCTTCCTATAGACATAGCTACTGGTATAGCACACTGTGCACCTGACCTCAAATGTCTGGGATAGTACTCTCCCTAGACCTGACTGCCACTCTTTGGTAAATATGGTAACCTTGTAAGTAAAAATCAGGTATTATTAGCATAGGTATAGTACAAAAGAACCTTCTGAGTTTGATAAATGGTCTGTATGCCTCAAGTAACCATTGCAACTTGATAGGAACTTTGCTTCTTGTGAAAGCCATAAAAAGATCATCATTATGCATACAATTTGGCACAAATGTCCTACAGTATCCAGTTAATCCAAGGCACACTTTCATTTATATCATAGTAGATGGCACAGGCTTTTTTATGGCCTCTATCTTTTCGAGTTGTAGCCTTACCACCCCTCTTCCTGTAAGGTATGCTAAACACTTAGCTTCCACCATATCAAGTTTACTGGCTGCCTTATGGACTCTAACACAGACTGCAATTTAGGTAAGTGACTCCCAATCCTCTAAATGAATGACATTATCATCCAAGTATAGGTGCAAAAGTAAGCACTAGGCTAGTTTCCCTTGTGTTCCATTTTAAGCCTTGGCAATTTTCCTTTAGTGAGGATCAAACCCCATACCCCCTGAATGTGAGGTAAACACCTTAAACATTATGCCAACTCCCAACCTCAAATGTTTGTTAGCTGGATTTGAATCCTTAGTCACTCATGTTCTTTATCCAAACTCACTGCACTTACACCTTGTGTCACATAGATAGGTATGGCAAAATGGAGTCTATATCATGACGTCAAAACGTTGTAATATCGAACATCTAAAGATCAACAAGTGTTCATCGAAATTCATTTCCGCGAATTGATGAGTACTTACAGGGCAAACACTTGCCCCGGAATCCAACGGAACTAACTTAACCTAAAACAAACCCACCCATGTTGGGGACTGTGCCCCCACACCCCCCGATGTGAGGGGCTGTGCCCCCCCACACCCCTAAACTAAATATACCAACTCTGAGATCACACTAGAGTGGAGAAAAGGGCAAAATTGTGTAGTTGGCCAACTACATCTTTGCCTTGTAAGTATTCATCGAATTGAGCAAATGAGTTTCGATGAATATTTGTCAACCTTTAGGTATTTGATATTATGACGTTTTGATGTTGTGATATAGACAAGGCAAAATGTAGTGGAAATGACACCAAAATCTAAAATCCTAGTATTGTGGTAGGTACCTGCGGTATACAGAATGGTGAGGTCCAACACTTAAACCAGCCTAATCTCTAAAGTTCTGAGTGGTGGATCAGGCAGAAATAGGTGTTGTGCTGTCAACAACTATGAAGGCAAATGAAAGCTGCAGCAGAATGGGAAACTCTAGCACCCTTGGATCTTCCTTGCCTGTGGTATCTACAATTCTAAAGCTGAATCATAGGACAAAGCTATCAATTTATGTCACTCAATGTGCCAGTCCTCACCTGTAGTTATGAGCTTTTCTGTGATCAAAAGGAGGAGTTTGTGGATATAAGCAGCAAAATTGTTAGGTATCTGGTGACCTTAGAGTATGCAAAGATTGCCCACGCAAATATTTTCTATATCTGGCTGTGAATCATAGGTTCATAGGTGTGTACTAGGCTAATGACCAAAAGGCCCTTTGTAAGCCTAGCCATGCATCCCAAATTTCTAACAAGTTCTGATACCCTTGATAAGTGTAATTAGAGACTTGGAAGATGAAACATTTTCAAGCAGGGGCCTGGAAGATGAATCATTTGCAGGCTGCCTGCGTCCATTAGAGACATAGGTGCCAAACCAGGGATGCATTTCCTGTTCCCAATCCAATTGTCCAAGTTACACTTGAATTGGGTTAGGAAGGAACTATGCTTCACATGGATGGGGAGTCTGTTCCAGGGACGAGGTAGCTTCTGGGATACATACCTGTCTCTCCAGTAGGGCCTGGTTATATAAAATGCAAGGTTTAAGTCTTTGCAATGAGTAATTTTGGTACTACTTGTTTTGTGGAAATGCAGGAGGTCCATCAGAGTGGGTTCTGACAATGCTTTGTATGCCAGGCATAGAACTTCCCTCAACAGTCTGTAGGAGACAGAATACAGGGATAGGGCCTTGAGGCAGTCTGCACAGGACATGTTACTTACACCCTGTATTCTTTTAGTGAGGAATCTCTGTGGACATTCCAGTTGTTGGGTATGACTGGTTAGGTACACACCAAATAAGCCACTATACACAATAATAGGTCTGATGAATGCTGAATACAATGGAACAATAACTTTTGATCTAGATGGCATACTTTTTTTTACAAGTTACACAACATAGAATGATTTCCTCACTACTGTAGACACATGATTGTCAAAGGCTAAATTACTGTCTATCCCCAAGTCCCTGAGTACTAGGTTAAGTCTTAGGGGTGTGTTGTCAATATGATAGTTTCCAGGGTGGATAACTTCCTGAAGGATACTATTATGGATTTCCTGGCATTTAGTTTTAGTCCATGGCTGTGACACCAAGAGTTTGTCTGTGTCAGCCCTTCTGGAGAACATTTGTGTCAGCGGGCAATTCAAACACATATCCCAATTTGCAATCATCTGTAAATTTAATCAGCCAAAGGCCAGTGACATTGTCCTTGACTTCAGGGAAGTAAATGTCAAAATGCTGTGGTCTCAGGTCCAATCCCTGAGGGACTCCACTTGTGATTGGCCTCTTTGTAGAGGTGTACTCCCCAATTCTAACTTCCTGGGTCCTAGTTTGTGAGCCAGCTGGCAATCTGATGGGTGACATAAGGGTTTGTACCTAACCACTTAAGTCTGTCAACAATGCCGAAGTGGGGATTGTGTCAAATGCCTTGGCCAGGTCAACGTAGGTAGTGTTAACTATTTTGCCCTCATCCATTGGTTTGGTGACCTTCTCAAAGAAGTTCACCAGGTTAAGTAGGTATGACCTGCCCTTGATGAAACCAAATTGGGTTGGGTCCAACGTCTGGAGGTTTCATATGTCATTAGTGTTTATTTCCATGGTTTTACATATGAGACTAGTAAGACTTATGGTTCTGTAGTTTCCAGGGTCTGTAGATGGCCCACCTTTGTGCAGAGAGATGACTGCTGCTGTTCTCCATTCATGAAGTACGAAGTCTGTTTGGAGGCTACAGTTAAATAGCAATTCCAGAGGGCCTGATGGATCATGTTTCAAGCTATTTAGAAGGCATCCTGGGATATTGTCTGAGCCCATTGATGCAGAGTCCATGGCCTTAGAGAGAGCATTAAGGATCTGTTCCCTAGTGATAGTAATGGGAGTTATACTTGATGGCATTTCCTGAGAGAAGGTTGATGGGGAGAGAGGGAGGGATAAAGTTGGAGCTGAATTTGTTAACCAGTAGGTTTGCAGTATCTTCTGGCTCAGTATAGGTGGGTCCATTTACAATGTATTGCCATTGAGTTTGCGGACATAGCTAAAGAATGCCTTGGGGTTGTCATTGGCCTGGGAGGCCAAATTTACATCAAATTTAACTTTGGTAGACTTTATTTGTGCTCTGAGTTGTTTGTTTAGTTAGATGAGAGGGATTTTATCCTGCTTGGTGCTGCACCTCCTAATTTTTGCCATGATATTTTCCTTCTGTTATACAGGTTATTGATGTTGTGATGCCACCAGGGTAGCTTCATTTTGAGCTAGCTCTGCAGTTCTTCCTGGTGGGTACAGCTGTCCCTATGCAGCTATTAACATGCTTGTATAGGGTTTCTGTGAACAGTTCTGCATAGGCAGCAGTGTTTTCATGGTTTATGGGAGCTTGACATTTTGCCAGTGCATAGGCAGCGGTGTTTTCACGGTTTATGGGAGCTTGACATTTTGCCAGGTTATCACTTCGTAGTAGGAAGTTAGCCTTAGAGTATTTCCTGAATATATTGTACCAAGAATAGCTGGAATTCTAGGTTTTATTTTTACTTTAAAGGAGACCATTTTGTGGTTTAACCTTACCAGACAGGACATTACACTAGGGTGTGTGTGCAGCACTCTACCATACTAGTGAGGACCAGATCCAGTATAGTTGCACTCCATTTTGGTGTATTGACATTCTGGTCCAAGATGTTTGTTTTTACAGGAATCTCTGTGCCTGTATGTTTGGTGTCATACATGATTCCTAGTTAATAGTGAGGTAATTAAAGTCACCCATAAATATGGTATTGTGTTGCATGATGAGTGTTTCCAAAAAGTTTAAATACATGGTATGGGTTTCTTAGGTCAAAGAGAAGGACTTATAGCTTGCAAGGAAGTGTTATTGGATTTTGCCTATGGTGATTTGAATGTGGAGAAGCTCAAGTGCATTGTCCTGTTTGACCAGCCTTGAGGTATATTTATTTTTGATGTAAACAAGACACTCCACCTTTAATGCCTGCCTGTGTAGCAGCTGGTCTAAATTTGTGGAAGGCATTGTAACCTTCTAGCATTGGCGTTCTCTCTGTGGCTTTAAACCATGTCCCAGTGACTGCTCACATGTCAGCATTCTCTAAGGTGAAGAGAGCTTCTAAGGAGTGGAGTTTTTTATTTAGAGTCATAAACAAACTTAAAATGCATCTCATTTTAGAATCTCCTATAATCCTGAAGTGGGTGTAAAAAATTACCCCAGAAGGCTACACTAGTGTAGATTAACAATAATAAGCAGTCCGCATTTCCTAAGTGGTCTCATTTTGATTGATGAATGTTATCAGTTTAGCTTTTTGATTCCTCTCATGTTATGGCAGCCATGAGTTATAATTACCATATTTCTTTATATATATTTGCTAACTCTGGCTTCAATTTTCATTACATGTGTAAGTTCAGAAGACAGAAATGTTCTTCTATACATTATATATGGTACACTTTACCAAACCCTGTGATAAAATACAACCTTCTTAAGGTGCAGAATGTTCTTCTGTTTAAACTTTTAGATGGATGAGTATTGTTTGCTCATTTAACTTTTCTAAATTGTCTTAAAATATTTGTTTTCTGTTCATCAAAGACATCAATGGAGACTTCATTTTAATTTAATTTAATTTGATTTACTTTATGAAGCAGTTATGTGACTTTTTCTGCTGCAGAGCCTATACATACATAAAAATACATAAATGAATACAAACAGGTGTACGCGCGTGCACACACACACACACACACACACACACACACACACACACACACACACACACACACAAACACACACACATACACACACACACACACACACACACACACACACACACACACACACACACACACACACACAAGCACAGTGAAAGGAAATGATGTACCTAGACAAAACTTGAACAGGCATGAAAAGTACATGCAAGCTCCACATGACAGTAATGTGAGGTTAGGTTTGAACCCTGGAACTGTAAGACAGAAATCTTAATCACTGACTCATTGTGTTTCCCCATCTTATAACTTGTAGTAATGGGTTTAGCACATGTTTCTTAAATTGCCTGTTTGGACATTATTTATTTAATGCTGTTTTGTGTTTGTTTGTACTTTGGTTGATGGGTTCTAGTTTAACATAAAGTGACAACTTAATTCTGATTTCTTTAGATATATTTCGAGAGTTCAATAAAATAAAAATCTTATGCACGCAGCTGACAAAACATCCATGTGTGTGAGTAGCAGTCAAAGCATGAAGAAAGACATATTCTAAAGTACTGGCAGTAGTAAATAGACATTTAAAATGAAGAAATTGACATTTTTAACTAGCTTACATAGAAAGAAGAACTAAGAAAAGGGAAGTGTAATTATTTATTTATTTTACCTCTATTTTGACTGGTAAGCTCACTGGACAGAGATTACCGTTTTCAAGAGCAACACGGGTTAAATGACTTGTTTAGAGTTACACAGTAGGCAAATGAAGGAGTCAAACCCTGCACCTTGTGTACAGGAAGTAACTCATTAACATCTCAGACCATTAGGCCTCTGTGTTAGTTGCTGGTCATCAAAAAGCATGTTTCTTATACTGTATAAGATCTTGGTATGACCTTTAATATGAACAATAAGACTGTGTAACTAACCTGATACAGAAATGACAGCACAAATTTTTGTTTTTTCAGTTTTCTCTATAAAATCTGCCAAGCCTTTACTTCTGTTACATGATTGTGGTTATACTGAATAAGAAGATAACTTAGAAAGAACAGGTCTTTATTCACTTCTGTATATAGAGAATTGTTTGGGTAAAGAAGCTTTTGCTTGGTGAAAAGAAATATGATCAAAAATAATTATTTTTAGAGCTACAATGTCTCTTTGGATTAGAAACACGGGTAACCTAATCAAGCAAAAGTACAGTTATAAAACTGAGAGGCACTCAAGGGGAAATAATAAACACAGCAGTCAGAACTTTTATTTCCTTTATTATTAAGATTTTAATTCCCTCTAATTATGATGAAAAAAACAAGAGATTCAAACATGTTGCTTCAATTTCTTTTCTTTTTTTTTATTTATAACTGCTTCAATTTTTGATCTTTGCCCTTAGTAATAATGAAGAAATATGGTCACATTATAATAAACATTAAATGTGACAGGTTCCTTTGTAGGCTATCAAAAATATACTTCTCATTTTGAGAAAGTTACCCCCAATACACACAAATATTTTTCTTAGGGTTGGGGGTCAGGGAAGTAACCTCAGGCAATTACTCACCCCTTCTTAGCACTGATTAACAGCCATCCAAACTACATAAAAGACAGCCACAGAGTCCTGTCCATCACACTGCAGGTCAAACGCAGCGGTCCTTCCTCTGCAACAGTTGTTAGAAAGAAGGGAACTAACATGTGTTTCCAAACCTATAACAAATTTTATAACAAGAAACAAGTCATTTTAATGAGGATAACAAGGGAAACATTAAACCATTTGTCATTTGGTTCAAAATGTAGCCTGGGGGGATACAAATGAAATCTTTTTTTCAGCTGATTGAATGAGAAACAGATTCTTTCCTGTGAAATAATTCTCAGAAGAGTTGTTCCTAAAATAACATGGCTTGTATTTCTGCCTCCTATAAATTTTGATTAAGAAGTGTACTCAAAAAAATAGACTGAGTAATGAAGCAGTGCATGTTAGCAACACAGTATCTGCTGCTGCTGTCACTTTGTGCTTGCTGGGAGGATGCAGTTAGTAGTAGTGACATTTCTGAATGGCTCAGGAGTCCCTAAAGGTTGACAATTGCATCTGATTGTTTGATTTACAATGTGGACAGAAAACTTCAAAGTCTGCAAGTGGATAATAGATCCGGTGTTTCACGATTGCATATTTTTATGGCTATCCAACAGCTAATCTATTGTGAAATGTCACAGTAGCTAGGGAAACATCAGAGAAAGGAATTTAGATATGTACTAGAAATCGTTGAAGGTTGTGCGTCAGGGCTGGCAACTCGGCACATAAAAAATCTACTGCCAATCATTAGCGGACCGGAGTTCCGCTGTGGCGACCCCTAACCGGGAAAAGCCGAAAGACACAACAACAACTAGAAATCATTGTTAATACCAGGAGTATACAGAGAAAGAATTTGGGAGGGTGGTTTGGACCTTGATGGACTTTCTCATTGTCTGCTAACCAAAAGACACAGAAAGTGTTACAGTGGGGATAGTTGCGGCAAAGTGCCTGAGTGATAATGAACAGTGAACTGTTGATGTAACTAGATTGTCAGAAAGTGATATAACAGGAGATCCTGCTTCATACTGACTATGCAGCACATCTGTGCAGTAAAACCAGATGCTTGGATTTATTTTACAGTACTGACACTACATTGCTGCATAAGGGGATGCTGCACTCCTGAGTGAGCTGTCCTTTGAATAAGCCATTAAAATGAGGTCCCATCTGCCTGAGTTGATGATAACCTAAGTGAATGTAAAATATCCCATGGCACTTATTAAAAGGAAATTTCCTCTGGTGTCATGGCCAATTTTTCCCTAGTTTGCATTAATGCCACATCTTGTATCCTCTGAAAAATGACCTTGACCTAGTGGTACTAATTCAATTAACAAATTGCAAATAAATAAAATAAAATAAACAGAAAACTGTTTATTGTGGCTTTGTTTGACTTGGGAGTTAAAGGCAGTGGGCAATTTGAGATAATACCTGGAAAAATAATGTCATATGTAGAAACTGTTTATTGTGGCTTTGTTTGACATGGGAGTTAAAGGCAGTGGGCGATTTGAGAGAATACCTGGAAAAATAATGTCATATGTAGATGACCTTTTACATCACTTTAAGGAAAGGACTACTCTATGTTTGTTCAAGGACTAGTCTACCAGAAATTACTTGCCTTATCATAACAGATGGGAAACAGTTTCTACATGATACTACTCTGGGCTGTTCCGGGGAGGTTCTCCCTTCCCCACAACCATGGAGATGATATAAATAAAACAGGGGCTGTGGGGACTTAACACAAATTCGAAGTACAAGGATGCTTGCCCTTATAAGTGTTTTTCTTTCCAGTCTGTACCACTAAAAGTTATATTCAAGCAACTAACTGTTAATCTTTCATTGTGGAAACTGAAGAAAGTAGTATAGTCCTCAAGAAGAAACTAGAAGGGTACATTACATACAAAGTTGTCATAAATTAAGAAATGGTTATGGAAATTACAAGACAAAGTTGCTTTATCCAGGCATATGGTGAAGCAAACAATAAGTATACAAGAGGGAGTTGAAAATGAGAATACAACTGAATGCTAGCAAAGTAAGGAGCAGACAAAGACAGTCTAGTTGCATGCATTACTGGTGCAGTGTATGCAGATATGGAAGAAGTAACTGAAATTTAAGAAAATAAATCTAGGTAGTAGGCCCCTATGACATGTAGCATTAGAATTTATAGGAGGAATAGCACAAGGAAAGGAATACATGCTCCAGAGGTGTGTGAAAGGGAGAGTACTGTTAAACATTTGGAAGGGGGGAGGGGAGGTACATGGCAGAGAACACAGATAATGGTAGTTATGCAGAGAGAAATGTGGGTGAAGTTAATCAGAATAATATACTGATGACAAAAAGCCTGAAGAACAGTCCATGAGAAAAAGAGTGGTATTTAGAAGTGATTTCTGTACCCTGTATGTAGACTGGAACATTCCATTATCATGCTGCACACAGGCAGTAGCAGTTAATAATGCAGTGCCTTGGGTGGCCCATGGCCCACAGCTCAGAAAACCGAATTATTTAATTTAAAAAAAAAAAAAATTTGCTATATCGAGCACCATTAATTCATTTTTTTGTGCTGAACATAACAATTGTTATTGTTAAGGTAAAAAAAAAGTTAAATGATTGATACTGGAAGTATTTTCTCTTTATTCTCACTGTGCCTGTAACATGTACACATGCAGTGTGGGCTGGCGATACTGTTTACTTATTATTAAAAAGGTGCCTTCATTTAAAATAAATAAATCAATAAATGAAAGGCAGCTGGTGATGCAGCGCTTAGTGCTGCTCCTTTTATTTCATTGCATTTCCATTCAGTGGGAAGGCAAAGAGCAGATACCCCAGGAATATTTGGGTCTATATTAAATAATCAAACTTTCAAAAGTTCGACTGTCATATGGTCGACACCATATGATTGAACTTTTAAAAAATAAACTACACAATTAACCTACATGAACATTTTAAGCAGGCAAGCCCCCCCTGCACCCCCCACACCCCCCGCTCTTTAAGTATACCAACTCCAAGATCGCGCAAAAGTACAGAAAATGGAAGTCTTCCCATTACTTACTGTACGGAGATCTCTGTCAAAATGTTCAAACTTTTAAAAATTCCATCATATGGTGTCGACCATATGACACTCAAACTTTTGAAAGTTTGATTATTTAATATAGACCTGAATATTTGATAGTATAGTGGAGAGCTGCAGCCTGCACTAGAGGGTCATGGTAACATGAGGTAAGTATATCTTTTTTCTGATAGGCAATCAGATAAAGTATTGATAAGTGTAGACTAGGGGACTGCAAGGTGGTTGTAGATGAAAGCAGCTTATCAGTTGCTCAGTTTAAATGTCATCTTTGCTTTCTGGCTAATATTGGGGTAAAAAACAAATTATAAACTGTCCATGATTTTGGAGACTGTTCCTGACCTTGCCTCATGCTTTGATCTGCACCTGATAAACATTTTCATTTTTCTGGCTTATCGTAGAGAACTGCAGCCACTAAATGAATGGGGAGTGACTGCGAATGAAGCCACTTTACCCTTTTGTTTGATCATTTTAAAATCTGTGTTTCACATGAACAGTGTGCACAAACTACATTGGAATATTTATGGTCTGATGACTGTGTGAAGCAAAGAAAAATGTTCCTGATTTCACAGAATGTTGTTGACTTTCCCTTCTGTTTTTGGTCTGTGCCTCTTAAAATGTAAGGTTTTATGGCAGATCATTGAAGACTACAGTCACTAAATGGGGGAGGGGGGGGGCTGAGCATAGATGAAAGCACTTTACCTTCTTACTGTTTGCTCATTTTAAATTCAGGCTTTACAGGACTAGTTTATATGTACATGAAATACATTGGAATATTTATTATCTGGCGAGTGTGTGAAAGAAAGTTGAAACTGTCCCTGATTTCCAAGAATATCCCTGACTTTAAAAATCAAGGAAGAAACATTTCCCTCACTTTTTCTATTATACTTTTGGTCAGTACCTCAAACAAATGTGTGGTTTTATGGCAAATCATCGATAATTGCAGTCACTAAGTAGCAGATTGGGTAGGCTGTCAAAGAAAACAACTTAGCCTCTTCTTATTTGCTCATTTTAAAATCTGGCTTTACAGTATTAGTGTACATTTGTATAAACAACATTGGAATATGCAGTTTCTTGTTAGTCTTTGTGTGAAGCAAAGATAAAACTATACCCGATTTCACAGAAAACAAACTGATTCTACTTCATGTTTTTCAACCCATGCCTCATAAAATCTGTGTTTTTTTCTGGGAAATCATTGAGGATATTAGACAGTAAACAATGATACACATTTGCCTTTTCAGAAAATGTATCCTTTAGAAAATGCATAGCAATGCAAAAAATAATTAAATAACAATAATTAAAGCATGCCCCAGTGCTACATTTTTCACTTACAATTTTTATGCCTTTGTACCCAATTCTTATGCTAAGAGGTTGGAGATATTATTTTTAGCACATCCAGATGAGGTTTTTATTTCGTATTTTATTTTACATTTGTTAACTGGAGTAAAACAATGATCACCAATGACCAAGTTTGGCCTCAGCCTGTGCTGGAGAAGAGACGTACATTTCAGCAAGAAACAACATTGTAAAGAGATTGCATGTGAATTATAACTACCTCTCTAACCAGCTATTCTCAGTGAATTTCATCTCATCATCCTTGGCATCATCTCTCTGCAGAAAGGTGTTCCTCGAGGATCTATTTTGGCACTGCTCCTCTCTGAGTAATAAACTCACTTTTGACTTAACCCATCTTCCTCTCATGGTTTATGCTGATTACATGGTTATTTTTGCAACAACTGTTTTCTCTCTCTCTCTCTCCCCTCTTTGGAACGTGAACTTCAGGCTGATTTTCCTGTCCTTATTCAATGGACCAATGATAATTATTCATTAACTATGATAAAACAAAAACAATGCTTTTTGGTACTAGGCAAAAGTTCACGTCTATCTCCATACCTCTTTAAATCCTGTTTCATCTGAATAACTCTACTGAAAATGTCACTGCATTCAAATAACTAGGAATATGGTTAGATCTGTTTCTAAATTTCCATCTTCACACAGACTATACACAAAGAAAAAACACACTTGTCCCCTACTCTGGGCTAATAGGATTTCCCCTTTTCTTTCCAGACTCTGTAGGACTGCCATAGGTAAAAGAATCTTACTGGCTCAGTTGGAATATTGTCTCCCTCTGATTACTGCAGTTCCTAAAAGAAATGCATCCCCTATTCAATCCATTTTTTATGCCATATGCAGCTTTAGTACTCCCCCCCCCCAAGAAATGAATACCAGTGCAAAACCACTGAAAAAAGGTAACTAGAAATCTGTCCAGCAATGTGCTAACTTTCTACTCATGTCTCAGCTCTTTAAACTTATCAGGAATGATAACCTTGCATATTTGTCTCCATACCATTCAGGGATGTATCAATATGCAACTTTAGAAGTATTAACCACTCAGGTTCTCTCCTCAATATTCTCCAAATTAGTCTTTAGTTTACAAACCATGCTTTCTCATTCCATGGTCCCAAACAGTGGGAGTCTTTCTCTGCTTTCTTAAAGATTATTGATAAAAAAAGCGGACCACACACGATAAGAGGACTGGAACACAGATTTAATACTCCACAGTAAAAAACAACAAATACACGTAAGCGCTTTCGGCAGGTTAAAATAACCCGCCTTCTTCAGACAAGAGTTGGGTTACACAGAAAGTATCTTATACTACATAATTAAACAAATGGAACCAATCAGGCTAAAGTGCATTAGTGCTTGTTACAATAACCATGACAACCTTGAAAGGCTTCCATCTCAAATTAAAAAATAGTGATAAACAATTAAATTGTGTTTACTACATAAAAAAGTCAAGCATTGCTGCAATGAATCAATGTTGAAAATAAAAACTGATGTTTATATAACCATCCAGGCAATTACTTATTGAATGTTTAAAAATGTTTTTAAACAAAATTATATAGGATTACTTGTCACTATTCCCCTTAACAAAGCAAAGCTAGTAGACTATAAAAAGGTTGAAGCAGGTTGTAACGAATACATTTCATTAAAATTCAACCCACAAGAGCGTATATGATGACTTGTAGCTTGGCTACTTAAATTATTATTACTTATATTTGTAAAATATGCAAATGGATGTAATTATCAAAAACTCTGAAGTGCAAACAATACATATTATGATATTAAATTCATACTGAAAAAGGAAAAGACGATATTATGTTTGCTGCTATGAAAAACAATATGCACAATATGCAAGAGTAAAACCTCTGAAAAGTGTGCAAAAAATGATATTCCAAAACTTGCAAATGATTAAACTATGCATAAAAATGACAGATTTTTATATATATATATATATATATATAACTGGTGTATTCAACACATATATTCCAGATGTTCTTAAAGATATGAAGCACAAATATATGCTTATATATGTACATACACAAATAAGTATGTTGTATTAGGAAGTCATATAGACTAAAATACAAATGTGTGTATATATCCACAAAATTCCATATTTCCTAATGGTTTAAGCTCAGTTGTAAAATAGCCTACTAATGTTCACCTATTATAGGATAGCCATTTCAGGACACATTTTATAGATAAACATTCATTTATACCTGGAAATACTTGAGCCCTAGTTCTAATCTGCCATAGCAGTTCATCTATTTCCAATAGAATCTGCCATGGCCCACCCCTTGCATCCTTCTCCCTATGCTGCAAGACAAAAAAGTAGAAAGCATGCCCTGGAAACTCTAAGCAATGTCTAGAAAGGGCATTGTTGACATCTGCCTTCATGATGGCATACTGGTGTTCATAGATCCTATTTTTTAGCTTTCTCTCGGTTTTCCCGATGTAGAAAGCTTTACAGGAGTTACATAGAGCTGCATATATAACAGCTTTTGATTCGCATGTGTAATGTCCATTACATTTGTAATCATTGCCGTTAATAGTACATGCTATAGCTACTCTAATATGTTTGCATTGAGAGCATGATCCACATCTATACATGCCACAAGGTCTATTAGGCCTAGGATCTGACTTTCTCTCAAAGATACATTTTAAATTTTGCCCTCTCCTATATGTGACCCTAGGACAGTCACCTAAGAGAATGCTTAAAGACCTGTCGTCTTTAATAATTTGCCAATTTTTATTAACAACTTCTCTAATTTTGACAGAATCGAAGCAAAAAGTCTGTAAAAAACTGATGTTAAATTTTTCCCTTTCATTATTATGTGTGGAAAAATTACAAACTTCTGTCTGTATAATATTGTCAATATGCTCTGGGTTATTTGTTATACAATGTGGGTTGAATTTTAATGAAATGTATTCGTTACAACCTGCTTCAACCTTTTTATAGTCTACTAGCTTTGCTTTGTTAAGGGGAATAGTGACAAGTAATCCTATATAATTTTGTTTAAAAACATTTTTAAACATTCAATAAGTAATTTCCTGGATGGTTATATAAACATCAGTTTTTATTTTCAACATTGATTCATTGCAGCAATGCTTGACTTTTTTATGTAGTAAACACAATTTAATTGTTTATCACTATTTTTTAATTTGAGATGGAAGCCTTTCAAGGTTGTCATGGTTATTGTAACAAGCACTAATGCACTTTAGCCTGATTGGTTCCATTTGTTTAATTATGTAGTATAAGATACTTTCTGTGTAACCCAACTCTTGTCTGAAGAAGGCGGGTTATTTTAACCTGCCGAAAGCGCTTACGTGTATTTGTTGTTTTTTACTGTGGAGTATTAAATCTGTGTTCCAGTCCTCTTATCGTGTGTGGTCCGCTTTTTTTATCATTCTTAAAGATTATTCCTATTACCCACTGAACTAAAAGCACTTTACAAGACTCTAGGAAAATGGAACTGTTTTTTTTTTGGTCATATACTTTAACCTCTTCCTACCACACTTCCTTCTACATAGCTTGCTCTTATTCTAGTTTTTGTTGTGATTTTTTTCAGCATACCAACTCTGATATCTGCTCTGTAATGTATGTGGTTGTCGAAAGTGAGACCACTGTCCACCTGTGTCCCTAAGTCTCTCATCACACTTTCGATGTTTAGTGTCCTGCCACCTATGTCATAATTCATGGGTACATGTTTTTTTCTAAAGGGAATAACTATACATTTCTTGGCATTAAGCTTGAACCCATGGCTCTGGCACCAGGCATCTGTTTCTGTAAGGCCCTTTTGTAGAATATCCACATGATTTAGGGATTCAATAATGGCTCCCAGTTTGCAGTCATCTGCAAACTTTGTTAGCCAGAGTCCCTTAGTGTTGGCCTGTACTTCAGAGAAGTAGATGCCAAACAAGAGTTGTCCCAGGACTGAACCCTGAGGTACTCCACTTGTCACTTGTCTGGAGCTGGATTTGCAGTCGGCTACTTTTACAGTCTGGGTTCTGTCAGTAAGCCAGTTGCAACCCATCGAGTGACATAGGGATTTATGTCCAGCTTAGTAAGTTTATCTATGATTCCAGAGTGGGGGATGGTGTTGAAGGCCTTGGCGAGGTCCAGATAGGCTGTGTGGACCGCCTTACCCTCATCCACAGCTCTGGAGACTGATTCAAAGAAGTCAATCAGATTCAGGAGACAAGATCGGCCCTTCACAAACCCAAACTGGGTGGGATCCAGTGTTTGAAGATTGCCAATGTCTTTGTTTATAAGTTCCATGATAATGCATTCCATGCCCTTGCAGATCAGGCTTGTCAGACTGATGGGACAGTAGTTCCTGGGATCCAAAGCGGATCCTCCCTTGTGGAGAGGGATAACTGTAGCTGTGCGCCACGCAGTGGGCACAAAGCCTGAGGTGAGGCTATGATTAAACATGACACTTAGGTGAGGTGCCAGTTCATTCTGTAGTTCATGTAGTACACAGCCTGGGATGTCATCTGGTCCTATGGATGCTGTATTCTTAGCTTTGGAGAGTGCAGTTTCTACCTGTGTGGCCATGAGTATCGGAATTTGGAAATCTTTTGGTATTGAGATGGGCCCTTTAATGGGTGAGAAGGGGGTGAAGTTGGCACTAAATCAATCTGCCAGGATATTGGCAATATCCTTGGGATCAGTATATTTAATGTCATTTTGTTGTAGCTCAGAGCAGATCTGAGCATTGCCATTTAGATTCTTGACATAACTATAGAATGTCTTGTGGTTGTCTTTGGAATCTTTGGCAATTTTATTTTCGTAACTAGCTTTAGAGGATTTTATGAGGGATCTCAGCTTCTTACTGAGACTGGTGAGGGAGTTTTTTGCATCCTGGGATTTTCCTCTTTTCTGCAACAGTTTCTTCCTTCTGTTGTATAGTTTGTTTATAGCAGGGGACCACCAGATTGTCTTCTTTTTTTTTGGAGAAGAGCATTTTGGTTCTATTTGGGATGGCATGATTCATGCACGAGTGGATGTGCTCATACAGTGCCTTAGTGTAGGATTCTGCAGTCAAACGTCCAGAAACCGTCTGCGTGGGTGTTGTGAAGTTTATCACTTCTGACTTCAGTAGCATGAAGTTGGCTTTGGAGAAGTTTTTTTAAGGATGTTTCCTTACTGGGGGGTGGGGCTGGGATGTGGATGTCAAGAGTGATTTGCTTATGGTCAGACCAGACCAATGAGGGGGTGACCACTGGTGTGGAGCATCTATCTCCCATGTTGGTAATGACCAGGTCTAGGATATTGGAGCCCCTGGTGGGACAATGGATTAGTTGATCCAGGGCTTTGGAATTTATGAATTTCAAGAACCACTGGGAAAAGGAGTTGGTACCTGAGTAGTTTTCCCAATTAATAGCAGGGTAGTTGAAATCATCCAGTATTAGGGTGTTTGGTTGTATCTTAATATTTTCCAGTATGTTTAGAAAGGTGTAGTGAGCATCTTGGGGCATGGTGGAGGATCTGTAGCAAGTTACAATTTGTACTGCAGTCTTACCTAGTGTTAGTTGCACATGGAGAATTTCAGATGCATTGTTTTGGGCAACTAGCCTGGAGGTGTGAATGTCCTCAGTGAATATGGACACTCCTCCACTTTTAGTGTTTCGGTCTTGGTTTTGTGGCCGAAAATTGTGGTAAGAATTGTAGCCTGGTATTGCAGGGGTGCTCTCTGGAGCCTTGAACCAGGTCTCAGTTACTGCACAGATATCGATGTTCTCCATTTTTAGGAGTGCCTCAAGAGAGTGCATTTTGAGGTTTAAACTTCTAGCATTGAGTAGCATTATCTTAAGATTTTGCATGCTTGTATCTGTTACAGTGGTGGTTTTATCCTTTGAACCTTGCCTAAAAAAGGCACTATAGGGGTGGCAAGAGCTTTAGCCAGTAACTCGAATCCCAGGGGTGACAGGTGCAGACCATCTCTGGCAAAGCATCGTGGTTTGTCGATCATGTCTTCCCAGGCAGACAAATACTGGATCTCCTTTGAATGACACCAGAAGCATAGCCAATTGTTGAAGTCAATCATTTTGTCCTGATATATATATATATATATATATATATATATATATATATATATATATATATATATATATATATATGTGTGTGTGTATGTAGAGAGAGAGAGAGAGAGATTGCATTTTGTATTTTATTTGTATATATTTTATTTGTATATAATGTCATGTATCTATTGTGTCTACCCCAGGCTGAGCCTAAAGTAGATCTGATGGGAATCAGTCCTCTACCTTGGTTAACAAATTAAAATTAAATAAAATAAATAATTATATTTTTACATGGCAAAGTGCCTATAACTGTACTGGGTAGAGGTGGGGGTGTTTGTGAATGAAAATAACTTATCCTTTGGTCTTTTCAGCAGATAAGTGTCTGGCTTTGCTAGATTGATGTACATTTGTGTGAAGTAAGTTGAAAAACCTGTGGATATGGTTTATATTAAATAAATTTGAAATTACATAGCTTTCAACTGGCCCAGATTTTACACATATTTTGGGCCTGTTCTTCATATAATTTGTGGTTTCTGACAAATCATTGAGGACTGTAGTTACTAAATGATGAGAGAGATTGAGTTTCTGACTTCACATCCTTCAGAAAATGCATGGCAGGGGGCATGGCCAAGGATGAACACAGGATAGCAGCAGATTTCTTCAGCTCCACCAATTTCATTACACTGACATGAATTAATTACTTAAAAAAATTAATTTTTGAAGTAATTTTCTTTCTAAATATGTTTGTTTTATATAGTTCTTGAACTATATCTAAAAAAGAAAGGAAATCTTAACAATATTCCTGTCAGAAATCACGTTGGAAATTTTCCTGTCAGTTTATCAGTCTGAAATGAGTTCCAGTAAGACAAATTCTCAAGACTCCAGCATCAAGAAAGAACTTCAGTCTCTGATAATTATAATCCAGCAACTTACTGCTAAAATGGATAAAATGGATACTAAAATAGACACCTTCATAGAAAAAACTACAAAACAAATAGACTTGTTACATATAGACCTGCAACAACAGAAGATCCAGATGACAGGCATAGAAGAAGCTGTGAATGACATGGAAAATAGAATACAAGAAGAGGAAATCAACATTGAGTTTCTGCTGAAACAAAATACACATTTACAAACAAAGCTGGATGACCTGGAAAATAGATCTAGGCAATAACATTAGGATTTTTGGACTGCCAGAAAATATTGAAGGTAACAATATTACTTCTTTTTAACAACATGGCTCCCTAAAACTTTAGACTTACCAGAAGCATTCTCTTTTGGTATCGAAGAGCACATAGATCTATAGCTAATACTAACTCTAACAAAAACTATCCTAGATCAGTTATAGTTAGATTTCTATCATCTTTTGATAAAGAGATGGTTCTTAAATCTGCTTGGGCTAAAGCTCATGTTAAGATTAATGAGACAACTGTGCGTTTTGACAATGACTATTCTTCCATGGTAATAGCTAAAAGAAAAGTTTTTCTGCCACTAATAAGGGAGCTTAAAAAAGCACAGTTTAAAACATACCTTCTGTTTCCTGCCAAGCTTAAAATCTTCCTTCCTGATGGTCCTAAAATTTTCAATGACTTAGACTCTGCTTTACTGTTTATCAAAAAAAATAAGATTTTGGATAAAATAGAGGAAATGGAATGGGCTAGTCCTTCATTAAAGAGACTGGCAACTGAAACTTCGTGGAAGACTTCAGAGAAGAAGAAGAGACTAAAAGACAAATGATTTGTTCTATGTTTTTTTTCTCTCATCATTTTATTTCATTATTAATCTTTCTAAATATAGTTCCTGCATTTCCAAGAAGCCACAAATATTGTGAAAAAGATTTAATCAAAGTTATTCTCTGTGTGCAAAGAAATGTTTTGTTTCATAACTAGTCAAAATATCTGGAGATTTAATGGCAAGCTGTGATTCAACTTGTTTCTCTTTCTGAAAAGGAGAAGTAAGGTCAGTAATTTGATACATTTTTTTCTTTATCTTTTTTTTTTCTCTTATTCTTCTTTTCTTTGTTTAAACAATGACATTCTATTTAGATTATGTAGTGGGTAAAGGGTGGGGGAGGGCAGGGAGAGAAGAGTAATGAAAATATGATTAATAGAATAATAACATATTTATTCCTTGTAAAAAGTTTATATGTTCTTCAAATGCTATTCCTAATTATACTTTCTTGATTATACTGCTTATGCTTGTTTGTAAATAATCTGTCATGCTTTAACTAATAATAATTAGAACTAAATAATAGTAAATAATATGTTTTATTTTTAACTCTATTAATATAAACAGTAAGTAATATTCCATTGTATATACTTCTTATAGCTTTCTCTTACATTTTTTATTTCTGCCTTACACCCTTTTACTTTCTACTCTTTTTCTTTTCTTTATCAATATATAGAGATGCTTTTGATCATATAGACACAGTAAATAATAAGATTTGCATAAAAATTGAGTTGGGACAAAAATATTGAGTTTTATTACTTATTAATAATTTTGGGCTTAATTTCACTTCCATAGAGGCTGTAATAACCTGTAAAATACATTGTGAAGGTTTTGTCATGTTTAGATGCATTTACACTGCTAAATGAATGTTTGTCACTAGTTTTTAATAAGTTTCCCGCCAAAATGTTAAGAGAGACAATCTGGGATGTGGGCTGTTTCATGCACAGTGTCCAAGAGCTACTTCAAAAGCTTCAACTCTCAGAATTCTCACAGAGAAGCTGAAAGCAGCCAGTCTCACCTTTGACCTAGATATCACACTGACACATCACAGATTCAGGAATGTCACTCTACCAGGAAATAGAAATGATACAAATGTGACTATGTGAAGGAAAATGAACTCTTTAACATCTAAATGTGAGTTATTTTATATAATTACTTAAATATCTATGTTATAATTCATAAAATATGTCAGTTATAATGAGTTTAAATGATACAGTTTCTTGTAGTAAGTAAATGTCTTATTTTAGAAGGCATAGAAAATGAAACATTTATTCAAGTGTTTTGAAAATCTACTTAACAGCAGCTTAATAATCTGTGTTAAAAACTTATGTTCCAAACATATACATTACTATAACTCATTTAATTCATCTGATTGACAAGCATAAATAATTTTATAACTCTATTCTGGAAGAAATTGTCATGTGATATATTTTAAAGCAGTAGTATAGCATGGTTGTAAAATCTGGTTACTAAAATGTGTTTGCTGTGCATTATTTTGTATAAAGCAGACAGATTTATTGTAGGGACAGCAAGTAAGATAGTGCTCAGCAAGGACACAATTCAGTGAGATCATATATATATATATATATATATATATATATATATATATATATATATATATATATATGTGTGTGTGTGTGTGTGTGTGTGTGTGTGTGTGTGTGTGTGTGTGTGTGTGTGTGTGTGTGTGTGTGTGTCTATGCATATGTATATATATATATATATATATATATGTATATGTGTATGTGTGTGTGTGTGTGTGTGTGTGTGTGTGTGTGTGTGTGTATGTATATATATATATATATATATATATATATATATATATATATATATATGTGTGTGTGTGTGTGTGTGTGTGTGTGTGTGTATGTGTGTGTGTGTGTGTGTGTGTATGTGTATATATATATATATATATGTGTGTGTGTGTGTGTGTGTGTGTGTGTGTGTGTATATGTATTTCTGAGAATCTGCATAACTATGCAGTATGATTTATAACAATTTCTATGAATATAATAATTTATTCTATTGACAATAATGAGTTTGAGTAAATGCTCATATACAAGCAATTCAAGTTTTTTTTTGGAAGCTGTTAATTGCATTTACATGACAGAAAATAGATGCATCTTAATATATGTAATGTCTGAATCATATTAGCCAAAGTTTTTGATTTAAATGAATGTTAGAACTTATTTTTCTCTCCTCTTGATTTCTAACATCAAGATTATTTGAATGCTATTTGAATATAAGTGTTTTATATTACATGGATGTATATAGTAGTATGAACAGTTTTAAAAAAAAAAAAAAGGTTTATTTTAGTTTATATGATGCTGTTTTACCAAATGTGTAGTCTTGTCTTGCTAGATAATTGAATTGAAAACTGTTAACCTCAGTTAAATATAACTAGTATTAAATTGATAAGGTGGTAGCTGAGGTACTGCTGCTTAGGGTAGGGGTTAACTTGAGTGGTAAATACTACTCTAAGTTGGAGTTTATAACTCCAGGCTGGATGCAAGGTTTAATCCTTACATTATTTTCACTTGTTCATTGTTATTTGTATATAGTTTTGACATCCACAATATATTTTGTACATTCATTGTCACTACAAACAAAATTGAATCCTATACGAAATCCCATAAGAGATTCAATAAATACAGCTATATTTAAAGGTACACCTAAAAGAGGAGATGTAACATTACTTATCTTGTTATTTGTTATTTTGATCATAAGATTCTTAAGTTTTAAAAATGCCAAATGACATCTTTAAAAGGAATTTCTTTAAAGATTAATGGATTGAATAATCCATGTAAAAGGGCAAGCCTAATAAGATACATTAATTTACATAAGGCCAACTTAGTCTTCCTGCAAGAAACCCATCTCTTGAAAAAAGATATTGATAAACTAGCCACAAACAAATATACAGTATTGGTTAGTTCAGAGCACACTCAGAAAAAAAGAGGAGTGGCTGTTTTATGGAATAAAAGTATGCCCATTCCTAAAACTATTAAGTCTTATCAGGATGACAAAGGAATGTTTTGTATGGTTACAATACAAATTAATGGGAAGACTTACACTTTAATTAATGTATATTGGATACCTGGAATTGGTATTAATACAGTGAAACATCATCTTGATAAGATCATATCATTCTCTATAGGAGATATTATTTTAGCTGGTGACTTTAATTGTATGCTACATGAAAGTGATACTACCACTATAGGGAAAAGAAGAATTACATCTAATGCAAAACATTTAAATGATTTTGCTAATTCTTATCATTTGAATGATATTAATAATCAGATAGATTCACAATCATTACCATACACCTTTTTTTCTAACAGATACAAAACTTATTCAAAAATAGATAGGGTCTTTATTTCTAACCAGATGGTAACAGATTTAATTAATTCCAAAATCATTTCATGTCCTATATCTGATCATAATTCAATTGTTTTTGAATTCATGATAAAAATACTCATAATGTTCACATCAAAAGGATACCAGCATGCTTAACTCAACTAAAAGACTATAAAGAATATATACTTTCAGAAGTAAAACATTTTTTAGACATAAATAATACTCCTGAAGTCTCCATTGTTTATGTTTGGGATGCCTTAAAATCATATCTATATGGACAAAGTATCAGATAGTATAATAATAAAAGGAAATCTTGGGATAAGGAATTGTTAGATATTCAAAGTAAATTAGACTCTTATAAACATAATAATAAAGAAAATATTATGGACAAGAAAGTTATTGAAGAAATAAACAAACTAAATGAGAAATACAAAGAAATTTTAACTCATAAAGTTAAGATAACTTTAGAGAAATACAAGTTTTTGTCTTATTCAATAAGCCCTAAATACTTACATAGACTTAAAAATAAAACAAAAACATTGAATAAACAAAACCATATCAAAGAAATCTTTTCTCTAAGGAAAAAGAAGAATGTTTCTAGTATACCAGAAATACTAGATGAATTTAGAAATCACTTTCACAAAATTAACCATAATAACATTAACATGGAACCTAAAGATAAAATAAAGGAGTTTATAACCACAAACATGAATAAAAAGCTTAATAAACAACAGATTAAACTATTGGACAAGAGTATTTCATATACAGAAGTTATTACACAAATAAATAAGCTTAAATCAAACAAAGCACCGGGTAATGATGGTATTATACCAGAGATATATAAAATCCTTTCTAAAAGTACATATTCATTAATACATAAGGTTTTTATTTTGGCCCAAACTGAGTTAATAACCCCCATCTTGGCAATATACATTTATTTCGCCAATTTTAAAACCTAATAAAGATCCAACTAGATGTTCTTCATATCGGCCCATCTCATTACTTAATGTTGATTATAAAATGTTTATGAGTATTTTTGCTGATAGATTGAAGACAATCATTCCGGCATTATAGATATAGATCAGACAGGCTTCATTGTAAATAGAAATACTTTTGATAATATAAGAAGAACTTTAACATTAATAGATTTTGCAAATAGGAAAAAGAAAGATTTAACACTTATTAGTCTTGATATAAGTTCAGCATTTGATTCAGTAAGTTGGGACTATCTGTTTACCTTAATGAAGTGCACAAACTTCTCAGATGCATTTGTAAATCTAATTGAGCATTTATACAAAGGAACATTGGCTTATATTAAGGTAGGAACATATGTTTCACAAAAAATACCAATTCTTAAAGGTACAAAACAAGGATGTCCACTTTCTCCACTATTATTCACTTTAGTAATGGAGCCTTGGGCTAATTTGATCAGAAACAGTACTGACATAGAGGGTTTTGAAATATATGAAAATACAACATCCAAAATTCAACTTTTTGCAGATGATGTTCTAATTACATCAGCAGGATCTAATTCTTCTATGCAGTCTCTATTTGATAACATGATGAATTTTAAAAGTATTTCTGGTTTAATATTCAATGAAGAAAAAACTAAAATACTACCTATATACACACGAAAAAATATTCTCATTAGTGATTTTACTAAATATGTACCCAATTCAGGTCAGATAACTTATTTAGGTATAATACTATCTAAAGATATTAAATCTATTATATATAATAATTATAATACCTGTTTTCTTAATATACAAAATCTTTTTAATACCTGGAATAATATGTTTTTTACTATGGAGGAGAGACTTACAATTATTAAAATGATAATATTCCCCAAGATTTTATACTTAATACAATCAATAATACTTCCACCTACAAAAATAATTATCAAGAAACTGAATACACTAATGTTAAATTTCCTATGGGCACCTAATAGACCTAGGATTGCATTAAAGAAACATACTAATAGCTGGTCTCAAGCGGGTATTTCTTTTCCAGACTTTAATTTATATACTATCTCTTCTATTGTAAAAGTTATTACTTTATTAATAGATCAGTCATATGTCACACAATGGAAAGATTATTGGGAGCTAATTAGTATGCACTTCATGAAAATATCCTTAACACATAAAAATATGATTGTAAATAACTCCATGTTATGGTTACTAAAGGAATTTTGTACTTCACCTATTACACCTAAACATATGGTTTGTTACCCATTAAATATTATTATTAGTTATCGTAACTTTATATTCATGCACCCTAAGTATAGGGAATGGAATTTTATTGTATTCTCTATAATGTATATTCAGGGCATGCTTTTGTCATCTACTTCTGAAGGAACTCATTTAGCTATAGATAATGATCTAAAGTACTGGTATCAGTTGATATCTGATAATAAAATTAAAAATCTAGATTTCTTAAAACAAGAATTTGATCTAAGAGAAACTTGCTGGTTAGAGGTTCAGACCTTTAGACAACATCTCATTAATAAAATAGATCTAATGTCTATAACAGTTAAAGAATCTATTCCAACACTGATTGATTACTTGATATTAAATTCACAACATAAAGTTTCTGATAAAGGTAAACTTTCATACATACATAAAATTATCAGACAAGAAACTTTTTACAGTGTAGATTCATACTGGAATTATTTCACTTCTATTAATGGGGATCCACCAAATCAACAAGATAAACAATATATATTGGAATCTGCTTATAGAACTACGTCTTCCATTGTCTGGAGACTTTATACATGGAAATTTTTACATAGATCTTTTATACACCTTTGATGATGAATAAAATAAATAATAAAGATAATTTATGTAAGAGATGTAATGTAGAAATTAATGCTGACTGGGCTCATATGTTTTATGACTGTATAAAATTGAAAGAATACTGAAAGTCAATTAATGAATTTTTGCAGGCTCTTTTTACAGATAATTTCATTATTTCTAAATCTCTTATATTATTCAACACACCTGTACCTCAAAGTGTTAAAAAGGTTAAGCTTCCCTTGTTATGGTCTATTCTAGCAGTGGCTAGGAAAATAATAACTAGAAATTGGATTTCAGATACACCTCCTTCGTTCAATGAATTTAAAAATGTTATGAATATAGTGTGCCATATGGAAATAAACACAATTAGGACAAGAACAAATAGAAAAACATCTTATTATACTGTATGGGATAATTTACAAAATTTGTTAAAAAAATTTAATTTCAATAGCATGGTATTTTAGTTTAATTAATTGATCTGATTGTAGTGGATGTCTTTGTAAATACTTTAGTTGTTTTGTTGAATATTATAATAATACCTATTTTTAATTACTTGTATAAAATTGTTATGATATTTCTCTTATATGTTAAAACAATAAACCTGTTTTGAAAAAAAAAAAAAGAAAATGCATGGCAATGCAAAAACTGTTATTATAACCACTTTCTAAGTATACAAGAGAATCTAGTCTTTGATTCCAATGCTTTTTCCCTGATTTCTGTGCTAAGAAGTATTATATTTTATTACAATCAGTTGCAGTGTATGCAACAAAGTAGCTATAACTGCTGGGTGGGATGGGATTGTCTGTTAGTGAATGCAGTGTATTCTCTTGTTTGCTCAGCTTAAACAGCCTGCCATTGCCTGTGCATTTGTGTGAAATATGTTTTACTCTTACCAATAACAGATATTTGAGGTGCACACAGTCAACAATAGGACTATAACTGCTAAGTAGAGAGATTGTCTATGGATGAGAATGGTTGACTCTGGGTGTCATGATCAGGTTAATCAGTCATTTTTCTGGCGTAGCAGGACTGGTGTGCAATTGTATAAAGCAAGCTGAAATGCTTTATTTTGTCCATTTTTTCATCCCAGTCAGACGTTTGAAGGGTATGCAGTCAGGTGTTTGTAACTGATGGATATTGACATTGTTGGAGTATAATGACAGCAATTTAAATGGTCTTACATGAAAAAGATGAATCCCATAGAACATGAACAATTATATGTGGTTCAAAAGGAAGTGGGTGTGAGGGAAGGCACATGATTTGAAAAATGCCCAGGGCCCAAGTTACACTTCATCTGTCACTGTAGACAAAACCAAGTAATACAGGAAGTGAACAAGGAAGATTACATTAAACAATGAGTTCATTTGTCATGGAAATGAGATATGAAGTGCACATCATACATCCTTCTGTATAACAGTCACCAGAAAATAGTGTAATGTTAATTAGCAGGAAATAAAGAGAATATCCAAACTTTAGTTAAGGTATGCACTTTTGGGGTATAGACTACAAAACATGATACATCTGCTCAGCGTTAGACTGAAAGAGTAAAATAAGGACTAACTGATAGCTAGGCTGTGAGAGAAACTGAAACTGGGTCCAAAGTATCAGGATTATAAGCTAAAAATAACTAATAGAGAAAAGAAACCTCCTTGGTTTATGGGGAATGTAAACGTAATTATTCCAAGGAAAAAGCTAAATGTGGGACAAAGAAGAAAACTGAATACACAAGAAAAAAATATTGTTTTAGAACTATCAAAGATACCATCAGGTCTTTATGACTAACAAAGTAGCTGTTGTTAAGTGACCAAGAGAGGAGATAAGGGCTTTTAGATTCCCATAAAATAATGGTAAAATAAATTGACCTTTCTTCATATAAGACTTGTGAGTGCATTAGTGCTTTTGTGCACATGTACTTTATCAGACCATTTATATACATTTGTGAGAAGAAGGCTATAATATTAAAGATGTCCTACAAAACCCTACTAGAAATAATTTACTATTCCAGCTAAAAGTAACTAAGGACTTTACGTATTTCTCTGTGACTTACCTGCTATCTGACTTATTCTTACTTAATGGAAATTTCTGTTCATTGCTTCTTTGAAAAGGGTTCTCAAATTACTGACACATATTGAGCTATTAAAATGCACTGGTTATTTTGTCTTAGTCTGTGTTCTCTGGCCAAGATATAGACAATAAGCTGCAGTATGGAATGGGGGCCAGACAGAAAGGAGATGTTGCTGGAAGGGAAGAATATACTTTTGGCCTTGAATGTTGAGATAACACTAGGATCAGGTGGACTGCCTTCAATTACTAAAGTAGGTAATTTGTGAAGCTCTTAAGTTCATTATGCTAAAAGACCATCAGACAGCTAATGTAAGTCCAGGTGGGTTCAGAGCAGCTTCAGACTAGTAAGCTGAATATTCAAGTGGCGAATCAAATGAACAGGTTACTGAAGGATGGTTTTTGGGGTTTAGGATCAGAACTAACATGAATTCAGAATGTGCAGGTCTTGCGATATTAATAAGGTCTAGCATTATGCTTCAGTCATTTAGGAGACATATGAAAGACACTTTGTGGATATATCTGAACATTAGAAGGGCCTTCAGCTGAGTACCATATGTAATGCTAGTTGGCAGAGTAACTGGATTGGGAATAAAGGAGAAGATGGTAATATGGTTGGAAAGATAGCTATTAGATAGCATATCATAGCCGGAAGAGGATGTGGTAAGATATGAGATGCCATTAAGTTGTCTCATAGATTTAGTACTGTTCATAATATTTTTCAGCAAATAGCATTTATAAGGTAGAGAACGGGTTGAGACTGTCTGTTGCTAAGAAGGTGGAAATATGGTGAATCATGAGGGAAGGAATTTGTATGTAGACAGACTGCTGAAAATGTCCAATATATATAATAAGGGTTGTTTTACTAGTTTTTGAGTAACCACTAGCTGATATTACACCTCATTATTCACAACTGGATGAGGTGTAACTCAAAAGAGCGGCATTTGGTGTAAGAAATCATTTCCAGCACATTTCCCTTTCCTCTGTGATTGTACAGTCATGGAGCTAATAGAGAAACAATGGAGTTTTATATATATATATATATATATATATATATATATATATATATATATATATATATATATATATATATATATATATACACACACAGAGAGAGAGAGCGGGAGAGGTCTATTTTTAAATCATGAAATGTCACTAGATCGAACCTCATAAGATCGAGACGTAAATACTGAATGCTTAGAATCCTATCTGCCGAATCGGTGAAAAGAGAGTAATATTCATACTGATGGCGACATGAATATTCATTAAATACTCATAGTTTGCCCTTCTCCTAAAGATAGTGTGATCTTGGAGTTGGTATATTTAATTTTCAGGGGGTGTGGGGGAAGAGCCCCCCCACATGGGGGCTGCAGTGGAGCTTGCCCCCCTGCAAAAGTGAAGGAAAATGTAATTGCAGTTATTTTCATACCATGGCATGCTCTTTTCTCCTGTCAATCACTGAGGCTATGCCCAGTTGTTTGGGACTGGCTTGCGAGGTACGTTTATGATATAAAGTGTAAACTTGCTATATTTTTAAACTTTTTAGAAGTGATGATTAAATGTGCAGTAATAAATGGTATCATAAGTTTTAAATACCATCCTTGCTTGCAATGTTGGTATAAGTATTGTAGCGTGACATATAACATCCGATGTTTGATTAAGGATGTAGTGTGTGCATTTAAGGAGGTAGTCGGTTATTTAGACATTTTCCATTAGTGCTTTAATCCTTTTTTGAAAACATGCAGTTCAATCTTTTAAACTTTCAGGATTCTGAGCATTTGGTATTTACGTTGATCTAGTGATATTTCGTGATTTAAAAGTAGACCCATATTTAGACATGCAGTGGCGGCTGGTGACTTCAAATCACAGGGGGGCTGCAGGAGGCAGCTGAATGGGTGGGGTCAAGGGGAAGGGGTGTGGTCAACTAGAAAGGGGAGGAGCCATGCTCAAAACCACAAAAACTAACTTTAATTAAATACGCTGCCCTGGGTGGCAAACCATCATTATGAAAGTCCAATCAAGACAAAAATAAGTGTAGAAGAATAAAAATATTTCAATGCATTGGCTGCATGACAGCTTACTTAATATCTAGATGGAAACAAAAGGTTGTGAGGCATGAAAAAATAAATTACTTTTTAAATACATTACTGGAATGCCAGTCAAAATCAAGTATAAGAAAAACCAGAAGCACTCAACTCAAACCACTTCTCCTTGCACTGCAGTTCTAATTATAATATATTCAGCTTTATTAAAGTACCAAGTAACATGCCGAAAGTAGAAATCTCTGTGATGCCCCCACTTGTAAAAATGTTTCTCATCCAAAAAAGACCTGCTGCCTGACAACTTGTTTCATGGGGAAAACATGATCAAAGTAAAAAATGAAAAGCAAACAGGAAACAAGCTCACGATACATTGCTTAAAGGATTACTGTACAGGTTATGGACCACACATGATTGGCATTCTGTTTAGTTTACGGGTAAAGTCTGTAGAGATGACTGGAAGTCTCCAACAAGTGTAATGAGCTTTTTAAAATAATGGAATCCTGTCCTTTAATACCCAAGGCTTATACATTATCTAGTCAAGTATTCTCTCCATGGCAACAACAGAAAGGCTTTCAATGTTGGCAATTCTTTAACAGTATGCTTATTAAAGCTTACTTGCATCTTACGATCTCAGACAAGCTTACCTTATGGTCATTAAATCATTGCTACTTAAACACAGAGCAACAGGCACTTTGAGTAATAAGCATAAATCTGAGTAATAAGCATAAATCAACAGTACAAAAATATGACAGAAACCAGACCATTCTGCAAAATCAAGGACAGATGAAAAGCCACTGTAGTACTTATGCAGTGTGTCCTCCCCATCCAAGGTAGACACAACTACTCCTTGCCTTGCTTGAACACATCCAGAGTCACTACATGGGGGAGTGGGGTGCAACAAGTATGTCACAATTTGAAATGTCTCTGGCTGATTGTGATGGCATTGACACATTTGTCATACCTCTCAACCTCAAGAGCAAGACATCTGGACAAAGCCATACACAGAAGTGGGACAGAGGCCCAGAAATAAGGACAATTTTTAAATATTGCTCTAATAAACTTAGAAAGATAATAGAATAGGTCTTGCATTAGTATGAATTTTCTGAAGGGTATAAAATCTGAAGGGTATAAAATCTGAAACTCAAATGTCTGTCATTTTCTAACTTCAGTCTTTAGTCATTTGTCACTAATTTGCCAAAAAACACAATTTTATGAAAAATGGACCAAAAATGTGATGCAAAAATATAAAATAGACACACAATACAACTGGGAACCTGTCAAAGAAGGGACACTTTAATATTAGTACTGCTACCTTGAGCAGCTGACAAAATAAAAGAATCTACATGCATTTCAAGTAATCTATAACTTTGATTATTACAGTTATTTCTTAATTGTAAACCCTCCATGTTTTCTTCCAAAATTGCTATTTTGCGGAGGGATTATTAGGGGGAAGAGCAACATTTTGAGCCAAAATCGGGACAGTTGAGAGGTTGGCTATGCCTAATTCTATAAAGCAATTTATTTGCATGTACCTCTCAACCTGTTAATGCAGTAAATCTGAACAAGGCCAAATATATTGGGGCACATATAAACAGTACTAAAAATTGCTCTTGTATAAATTGAGACAGTTGATAGAACAGCTCTTACTTTAACATGCATTTTTCTGAAGGTTATGACGTCTGAAACTCAGTGTATCATTATTTAGTGACTTAATTCCTAAATGATTTGCCAGAAAACTACAAATTTTATGAAGAACAAACCAAAAATAAGAAGCAAAAATCTATTCATTCTTTGAAAATCTGGACAGTTGGGAGGTATAGTTCAGCTGGGCCTGTCTGAGTTTGCTGCCCTTCCCCCCTGACAAAATCATGGTTGAATGGAGCCTCTGCAGCCATTCCAATAAACCATTACTTGGCTATTTCACTCCATTTACCATAAACACTAATGTGCATACTGCTTTACTTCTATGATGAGTTGGACTTCATATGAAAGTTTTATTTTGTATTTTACAGCACAAACACTAAGTCATCTGCTAAACAAAGCAATGCAGTCTCACAATGAAAACTTAGCATTAAAACTTCTCTGCCCTTGAAACTCACATTCATTGAAACAGCATTGAAACCCACATTCAAAGAAAATACATTTTGCCAGTGGCAGATAAAGATTAATTTTGGACTGTTTTCAAATCATAGGCCCCTTGCATATGAAACATACATGTGCTCTTTGATACACCTTCCTCATTGTACTAAAATTATATTCCTTGTACAATACAGTACAGTTGTTAAAGGGTGTTTTAAATTTGTTTTGAACATTTTTCCAGTAAGCAATGAAACAAAATGTATGCACCCATAATGGCAAATCTGCCCAGTTCAGAACATTTATCATAAAAAAGTCTACTCAGACTTCCACAGTCCACCATTATTAGTAAATATACACAATTCTACGGTCCACCATTATTAGTAAATATGCACAATTCTACAGTCCACCATTATCAGTAAATATGCACAATTCTACAGTCCACCTTTATCAGTAAATATGTACAATTCTACAGTCCATTATCAGTAAATATGCACGATCTCTGAAGTAAAAGTCATCTAAATAATTCCACATTAAAGAAATCTGTAACTAATGAAGAGGTTGCTGCTAGCAATCACCTTTATATTTCATGGTTTCATCGAAAAATAAAGTGTCTGTTGCCCCTCAGGAATAAATTGCCTATATTACATTAAAAAATGATAAGCTAGTAATAATATTGCAAGAGGAAATGGATGGCAAACTGATAACAGACTCATAGTTAGTATCTTCACCAAGGAGAACATTCTCAGTACGGCAGCATCCACCCCTTGTGGGAGTAGAACCCACAGCCTTCTGCATCAAAAGCAAGTACACAACCTGTTGTGCTATTAACAAGGCAAAACACTAAACTTCTGTTCCCCTGCAGCTCTCAGCTCCTTGTAAAATCTACTTAATACTCAACTGCATCTCAACTTCACAGCACAAGAAAACTGGAAAAAGCCAAAATGTATTGGGGGGGGGGGTCAAAAGCCCAAAAACCAGGGACATATTAAACATTGCTTGTATAATCTTGGAAAGTTGCTAGAATAAAATGTTGTGTTACCACCATACATTTTACTGCCAAGGTCCCTGAGCAAAACAGTCAGAGTAACATACCACTACGCCACATGAGCTGCTTTGTAAAAGAGAGGAAGACTGAAACTTAAATGGCTATCATTTAGTGAATTCAGTTCTCACCATAGCTGTCAACCTCTTAATACAAAACACCTGGACAAACCCAGTAATGAGGGAATACAGCCCACAAACATATTCAGTGAATTCAGTTCTTGCCATAGCTGTCAACCTTAGCACAAAAACCTGGACGAAGCCAATAATGGGGGAATACAGTCCCAAAAATAGGGACAAATTTCAAATATTCATCTTATAAACTTAGAAAATTGCTAGAAAAAAAAGGTTGTGTTACTATGTATTCTGAAGAACATGAAGTCTGAAATTCAAATGTCTGTCAATTTTAATGCTGACAGAACAAAAACAATTTTCAGCAGAGACCCAGGGATTAATACTGCAGACAAATCTTTGTAAAATGACAGGGCACCAGAGCAAATCCGCACAAACACAGGGAGGAGATGCAGACTCCACACAGAAGGCACCCTAGCCAAGAATCAAACCAGAAAACCTATAGCTGTGAGGCAACAATACTACCACTGCACCATCAAATATGCAAGGCATTAAACATTCAGAAACCTGAAGTCTGAAATTCAAATGCCTGTCAATTTTATTTAACATTTGTTAATCAGGACAGTCTGACTTGGAACAAAAAAAAAAACAATTCTCAGCAGAGGCCCAGGAAGAAATAATGCAGACATGTCTTTGTAACATGGGAGGACACAAAAGCAAGCCCACACAAACACAGGGAGAAGATACAGACCCCCCCCACAAAGAAGGCACCCCAGCCAAGAACCAAACCCAAGAACCTACAGCTGTGAGGCATCAGTGCTACCACTGCACCATCAAATTTCAAGCATTGCAATATTTAAAAAACACAGATATTATGAGGAATAGATCAGATCAAATATGAGGCAAAAATCTGCAATTTTTTTACAAATGGTGGTGGGTAGGGAATTTAGGTCTTTAACACCTGCATACAAGGTACAGGGTTCGAGCCTGAGGTATTCCCTACTACACCACCATGAGTCTAATCACCAGTACATCCCACCTGAGGCATTTACACACACACACACACACACCTGTAGTAAATCCAAATCACACACACACCTGTAGTAAATCCAAATCACACACACACCTTGTCCTGTAGTAAATCCAAATCACACACACACCTGGTCCTGTAGTAAATCCAAATCACACACACACCTGGTCCTGTAGTAAATCCAAATCACACACACACCTGGTCCTGTAGTAAATCCAAATCACACACACACCTGGTCCTGTAGTAAATCCAAATCACACACACACCTGGTCCTGTAGTAAATCCAAATCACACACACCTGGTCCTGTAGTAAATCCCTGTCCGCAAAACCACCATACATCCAGTACATAAATCCCGACGAGACTGCAGCCACCATACATCCAGTAAGTAAATCCTGTGCAAATCCGACCCTGCCCGTCGCAAACTCCAATCCAATCCAGATCCTTACCCTGTCTGCCGAGATCTTCCCCTGCAGCAAACTCCAATCCGATCCTTCCCCTGACTGCCGACGTTGCAGTCCGACCCCAACGCGTTTCCCCAGCGAGTTCCCAGGCAGTCTATGCAGTTTAAAACTGCATAGACTTGTGGGAGCGCTCCTGTCCATGATTCTCAATCAGGACTGCCGTGCACATGCTCCATGCACTAGACTGTCTCAGCAGCAGTCTGCGAAATTTAAAATTTTTTTTTGTTTTATTTTTTATTTTATCAGTACTTTGAGGTTGAGGGGGCTGCAGTCCAGCAGTCTGATAGCACGGGTTGCCCCTGAAAACATGCAGTTCGATCTTTTAAACTTTCAGGATTCTGAGCATTTGGTATTTACGTCGATCTAGTGACATTTCATGATTTAAAAGTAGACCCATATTGATATATATATATATATATATATATATATATATAAATATATATATATATATATATATATATAGAGAGAGAGAGAGAGAGAGGCATGAATTTTAATTACCTTTATCAAATGGCATTGATATTGATATGAATAATCATGAAACCAAATGATCGATATTATGCACTTCGACATGCCACAAAGCATATGTTGAGCATCAGTCTTAGAGCATGCAAAATCCTTAAAACAAAATTAAAAATGAAACATCATTTTTTGAAAGCAAGCAAGCACCCCTGATGCACACCCCACACCCTTTGCTAATTATGTATTCTAATTCCAAAATAGCAAAATTCTTGGGGAAAGGGCAAATTCTCCACTCTCATGAATCATCCAATCTGCTACTTTTGTTGACAGGTTCAACCATTAGTTTAGTCAACCAAATTTTGTCAACTAAACAGTTGTCAACAAAAGTGCTGCTGTTCAACAAAAGTAGCAGATTGGGTGTATGTATACATACACTTTCTTCCCATTTTATGACCAGGTGAAGCTGTGACAAGGGCTGTGTTTATCTGATTATAGCTTTATTACTCAATGAAGCACATTAGAATCAAAATAAAATGCCAAGTTCATATAGATTAGAAAGAGCACTCAAACAGCAAGGAGATGTGACTTTCTTTACCGATGAACCCACCAGTGCTTAACAGCAGTTGTATATAGCTTGTGGTAAAAAAAAAAAACACAATCATAAATTCACTATTTTTTGTTAGAGAGGTAAGCCCCTACCCGCAACCCTCTCCCTAAGTGATTTAACTATAATCAAGTCTGACATAACCACAAGTTAGAAAAAGTTCAACATATGACTATTTTTAACTATGTGAAGAAAAACACTACCTCGCCCTCAAATATGCTATTTTTGACAAAACCAGTTCAAAAAATCCATCTGTTGTGGACTTTGTGAACCAACAGTAATAAAGTCAAAGATTTTGCCATCTGCTAAGTTAAGTGGAGAAAAATCACTGAAGCATTAGTTTTCTACAGTGCTATGTCAAACTGACAAAATGTTTGGATACATAGGCATACTGAGTCTTAGTGCAGAGAGGTGATGGTATTACTGTATGTGGCCCTGGGAAAGTCACATCTCGATACAGTGCACAGTTCTGGAGGCCTACCTGAGATGGAGGAGGAGGACCTATACTAGAGTCCATAAGGGGCATAAGCATATAAGGCTATGAGAGGAGGCTGCATTATCTAGAGCTGTTTAGGGTACAGTGGAGAAGGGACTGAAAAAAAGGAGAGATTACATGATTTCTAATATAGAGGGCATTGCTGGAAATGGTAGTGTCACATGTGAGCAAGTGTGCCATTTGACTGGATGACCATGAGAGAGAGAGAGAGTTTTAACCTAAGAAGTCACAAAATATTAGGACACAGAAAGATCATAGCTGTATCAAGTCTATCTAAAAATGCAAATAAGCCCTTTTAACTATCTATATCAAATTAGATTTCTATAGTTCATCACTGACCTAGTTAGTGATTTTGAAGGTCTTAGCACTTTTTGTTACCAAGTATTAGAGTGATCCTCATCGATTATAATTCATACTCCTTTTTCACATTTTCATCCTATCAATCTCAGTCCTACAGCCACCTGTCTCAAAAACAATGCATTGATTTCATATCCCACATATGCATCCTTACATTAGAACAGATGGTTCCATCCTATTTAAAATTTACCTTGCATCTAAGATCCTGCAGCCACATCACCATTTTTTGAAACACATGTTGACACCTTCCAGCAATCTGCTAGTTCTAATGAGGAATTCTTATTGGCTGCGTATATACTGTCACTGAACTTTTTGGGAGGAGAGGTTTAGGGTTACAGTGCTATGCAGATGAGATGCAGATTTACCTTTCCTTCATACTGAAGATTTCTTTGGGAAGCATAGGATGTATCCAGATTTAGAAGACATTTAGTCATCTAACGTTCAACACTGAAAACAGTGGTTTCGGCTATTCACGCTATTCTGAAATATTGTAATTGTCTTGTTTTAAAATGTACCATTATATACAGCAGTAATAAACTGGACTTTGTTAACAAGGTGAGAAACATTTGTGTGATTATTAACAGCAGACTGACTCTGAGGGATGAGGTGTCTTCTGTTGTCAAACAATCTTGCTTTCATTAAATGAATATTGCCTACATCAAGCATACCACGCTGTTTTTTTTTTACCAGTTCCTAGTATGCACTATCTGAGCCTCTACTTATAGTCTTCAACCTTAGCTCGTCCACAAGGTCTGTGCCTCATGCATTGATAACAGCCACTGTGACTCACCTGCACAAGGGCAGCCCCGCTACAGACTGGAGTAATTACATGCTCATCAGCCTCATTAGTCTTTTATGCAAAGCCAAGGAATACAATAAACCAGAACTCCTTAATGATTACAGAGGCAACTTAACTGATCTAGACAGCACTCCATTTGGGTTTTTGAAAGGTAGGTCTAATCTCCTGAACACAATAAACTTCTTTGAAAAGGTTACAGAGGCTATGGTCACTAGTTACTCTGTGCAAACTGCTTATCTTGACTTGGTCAAGTCTTTTGACATTATCTCCTATGCTGGTCTTATTGAAAAGTTAGGCAAACTTAATGAAAACCCCTACATTGTCCACTGGACTGCAAACTGGCTGTCCAACAGATCACAACTAGTAAAAGTTGCTGGTACACTGTCAACGTAAAATTCTAATTAGTTGGATTCCACAGGGATCAGTGCTGGGCCCCCTCCTGTTTGGCATTTATTTTGCAGATATCCAAGTCAATATTCTAGAAGAGTGGTTGACCACATTTGCTGATGACTACAAGCTGGGCACTGGTATCCACTCATCCAGTGATACTAAACTGCTCTAAAAGGGATGGTGTATGCACATACATCCTTTATTGCACTTTTTGCCAATCTGTTACCCACCTCATCTTTTTCCATAATGTGTCAAATAATAAGGATTAAATGTAAGCATAACCCCAAGACTATTTTTGTCACCCTAATGCATCCATCCCCATCTATACTCTTTCATTAGTTTTTGAAACTATGATGCATCACTTTGCATTTCATAGCATTAATTACTAAACCACAACAGCGTTCGCTCTTCCATTCCCATGACTTGCCCATATCCTTCTAAAAAAATTTGCTCAATTCTGCTGCTTCCATGTATTTTGTTTTCTTGTTCCCCTTTCCTGTAACTGACCATCATTCGCTGGACCCACAATAGCCTCCTCCCAGCATCAAGCTGTCTGAGATTAAGAGATGCAGGAGACTGGTTCAACACTGTACAGTTACAGGAGTGTGTACACTGTCCCTCACCACCCTTCAGCAGTCTAGTGAGCTCCAGAATTGCTGCCTTCAGGAGGTACATGCACATCCTTCAGATCAAACAGAATACTCCTTGCAACTCTGAACCCATTGGGTTCTTAATTCTGCTACTGCAGTGAACCTAAGCTCCTACCTGCCCTTCAGGATGGATGATGTGGCATAGGCACTGACTCCCAATCTCCCTTCAGCCCAGTTCCTCCAGAGCATGTGCTGCTACTTAAACATGGGTTGTCTGAGGCACATTAAGGTCTTTTTCTCTCTATGCCACAGGACTGGTCCTCCTTTACAATGCTGGCATAATCTGCAAATTAGAGTTGCCAAATTAACACCATCTGTAATATCTGAATGAAAAATCCCACTTGCTACCAGCACAAGCATAGACCCACTGTAGTACTCTAATATGCATCTTCA
The DNA here is from genome assembly GCF_019279795.1 of Protopterus annectens. Lineage (NCBI taxonomy): Eukaryota > Metazoa > Chordata > Ceratodontiformes > Protopteridae > Protopterus > Protopterus annectens. The sequence goes on along the minus strand of NC_056740.1, from coordinate 236,719,786 downwards.
ATTCCATAGAAATATTCCTGCGAAGTCCTACCATCTGAATTCTGTTCCATAAACAAGTACCAGACAGTTATTCACTTACCTTCTACCAGTGATCCTGGTCACTTTTTCTAATAATGATCTATATACTGTAGTATTAAAAGTCCTGATTTTGAGGTAAACAAAATTTATACTGTGGTATTAAAAGTCCTGATGTTGAGGTAAACAATACTAATCTGTTTCCATTTACACAGCTTCATGATCACTCAACCATACAGTTCAGACTGGACTGACAAGACTAGTCTTCCCTAGTCCTGGTGTTTCATGAGCACTACTGTTCTCTTCTTAAACTGGACATTAATATCCCATATAGAAGGCAGACCTAACAGCTTAGGACTCCTTTATCCTGCACCATACACTTGTATCACTGAATTGTTCTGTAGTCTGTCATGACTGTCAAAGATGAACAGGCTTTTCAAATCCATCCATGACCCCTTTTTCCCGTTTTGGGATGGGGTGTCAATTTGAGTAGTGAAAATCATCTTGAGCCAAAGTTTATACAGCCGGGTGCCTAGCCCTGCCATGGTAGTTCATCTGTACTATTCACTAGCACACACACTCACACCTACGAACAATTTAGAGTGTCCAATCCACCTACTGCATGTTCATAGGTTCATAGATTAGTACAAGGCTAACTGTCCTTATGGACCATTTTAAGTCTAGCTAATTACCCCTTTGAGAAACAAACCCTGCACCTTGGGTCTGTAAGGTAAACACCTTAACCATCATGCCAACCTCCCACTAAGAATCAACCCCTGTACCTTGTGCTTATGAAGTGAAGACCTTAACCATTGTACCAAACTCATCCACATGTCTTTCGAATGTGGGAGGAAACCAGAGCACCTGGAGGACGCCCACATCACCACAGGGAGAACATGCAGACTCTGCACAGAAGGCATCCCAGCAGAGAATCAAACTGGAGAACCTCTTAATGTGAGGTGACAACACTAACCACTGCACCAACACAGCCATCCTCTAATAGGCTATCCAAAGACCCAGATAATATCTTTGCCAACGTTTTTAATGCTCTCATACTGTGGGCCTTATCTTTCTAGATCTTTCTAGAAAGTTCAAATTCTCAGCACCACATCATTTTCTATTTCCAAATCTCATTAACCCTTTCCTACTTTGCCACTTGCTACATTTTTGCTTATTTCACCATTCCCGGAACCACTTACATGAAAGTTATATACATGTTGACAGCTTCACACAGTTAATGAAACATCTTGTTTTAATTCAAAAACTGAAGCCATTTAAGCTCAAGATGAGCTTGTATTATATCATGGCAGATGTGATAATGCTATAGAGTACTCTGTTTCAGGAACTAGTGAAATTCAGCAAGGATGAAGGGTTCAAGACAGATGGTGAGTTAAATGACAACCATGGTGATTAGAAGGTGAGGAGCAGCTTCACTGAGGCTTGATTGGTTCTTGTCTTCTTCTGCTAGCATATTTGTATGTTTATGCGATCATAATTTCAGATTGTATACACCTTTGAAAGTGTAACAAGACTGAAAAAATCTTTATGATATCTAAGAAACGTATTGTGAAGTTTACACATGGTTATGGTATAAATAATTCTAGAATATCCGAATGTGTGTTATTATAATGAAAACCAAAAACCACTAGTATGTGCTAACATGTTTTACCTTCATGCTACGTGAAAGTAGAACTTACAAATATTTAGATGTGTTAACATAATAAATATTAAAAATGTGTGTTCATTACCATGTAACACCACATAAATATCTCTAATGAGTTATGAAGTGTAGAGCATTTTAAGATCCAAAACCTAAAGAATGGGAAAAAAGCTGAAGCAAATGGTGTGCTCATATGTAAGCAGTAAAGTTTTATTCTACTATGAACAATGCACTCTGTACAATTCATAAAATAATATTTCACCACTCAGAGTAAGGCATTCGTGCGCATAATTTACAAAGACCAGGGAACATGTCAACCACCTCTGCAGTTTGCAGTCTATGTCTATGAATTATGATGCAGAATGCCAGGGTATAAGACATATGCCTTCGTCTGACTACTTGCTTTTATACCTCAACACACTGTCTGCATGTCAAAGATGTTTCCTTTTGGACCTGAAATGACTATCTTGTAAGCTAGACAAGGGAACTGGTTAACATTAAAAAAATAATAATAATTATCAGTTTTGGAAATCAGATCACAGATATGGGAGTTTTCTCCTCTTATCAAAACATGATTTTCTGGAAATCATGATCAGCAAAACACAAATTTGGGGAATAAGCAACTTTATTTTTTATTGTTCCCTTACCAGAGAGTAAATGTGTATATGTGATGTCCTAAATACTTTTCATTGTTTATTGGTTTAGGTTGTTTTGTGTTTTTAAAGCTTTATCTAAGCATACCATACTTGTGAATGCATTTTTATTTTACAAAAGCAGAGGTATTGTGAGGCAGGAAAAATGCACATTGATTTACATGTTAAATATTATATTATATTTTGGCCTTACTCTTTCTCAAGGCCGAATGGTCTGACACTCTTGCATGCCCTTGGAGATGTTATAAGTCATGTATGCTTCTACAAGAAAGGAATATGTCACTGGGTCTCAGGAAATTCACCTCCTTGGAATGCCAGATCAACATCATTTGTCCGTCAGTATAATTAAACATTTACTATAAATCTTGCTAGTTACCTCCAATGTTCTAGCATTTTCCAAAGGGCTGGGTGTTTTTAGAGGAACATCATACAGGAATACCTATGTTTCAGCTAAATAACAACCAGGACTCATATGGACTTAAGCATTGTTTGTGATGCATTTTATCTGTAAAATATCTGATATTTAGACATGTACAGGATGTCACATTATGCCAAGGGACAAGTAAACATACCTCTCAACTGTCCAGATTTTCGCATGATGTCCAGATTTTTGTCTCATATTTTTGGTCTGTTCCTCATAAAATTTTTAGTTTTCTGGCAAATCACTGAGGATTGAAGTCAGAAGATAATAACAGACATTTGGGTTTCGGAATTCATACCCTTGAAAAAAAATCATGCTAATACAAAGCCTATTATTCTATTAACTCTCTGTTTATATGAACAATATTTAACAATTGTCCCTATTTTTGGGCCTTTGACACCCCAAAATTTAAGGCTTTGTCTAGATTTCCTGTGCTAAGCGGTTGAGATTTATGCAAGTTAATAATTCTTTGGCAAAGCTTTTTTTACCTAATTCATTGTATTATTCTTTTTGTGACTGTGCTAGCTCTGCATGTGTGTGTGTGTGTGTGTGTGTGTGTGTGTGTGTGTGTGTGTGTGTGTGTGTGTGTGTGTGTATCTATCTTATATCATCTGTCTATGTATTCCTACCTACCTGCATCCAACCAGCTTAACTTACTGACTTTTAAATTTCTTAATGGCAGATATTGCCCAGCTCTAGCTAATAAATTAGCTGTTCACTGTTTATCCAACTCATTATGTACTCACTTGTCTGTCAAGTTGCATAAACCTAGCTCCTGTCTCCTGGAAGAGTCTTTCTGTCCAAGTAAGTGAACTACTGGATATATAATTTTTTAAAAGAAAATTAAAGGTCCTTTTGATGAATGACAATACATGTACATGTTTCAGAGATACTGGCTAGAACCTGTAGCATAATGTCACTGTAACCAGATCATTCCACTCCATGCATTCCACTCCATGCACTTAAGATGCTTGTCTTCACTACTTCCATGTCTCCAACTGACATTTAACAAAGAATTTGTCATATATATATATATATATATATATATATATATATATATATATATATATATACATACACACACACACACACACACACACACACACACACACACACACACACACACACACACACACACACACGCACACACGCACACATCCATCCATCCACAACCCTGTTTTCCCATTTATTCACATGGGGTCAGGGTGTCACTTCAACAGTGACAATCATCTAGAGCCAAGGTTTACACCACTGTGTTGCTAGCCCTGCTAAAGTTGCTCTTCCACACAACACACATCTATGGCTAATTTAGAGTGTTCAATCCACCTATTGCATATCTTTGGAATGTGAGAAGAAACTCACACAGACACAGCAAGGTCCTGCAGACTCCACACAGAAGGCACCCTAGCCAAGAATCAAACCAGGGAACCTCTTGCTGTTATGTGACAATGCTATCCAGTGTACCACCTTGTGGTGCAACGGTTATGAATCTGCATGTGTTGTCTGCAATGGTTTGGAGTGTGGTCAGATTTCTTTTTGATGCTGCTGCTGCAACGATGGGCTGTCCATATTCTAATTGATAGAGGTGGACAACTTTGACAATGCCTGATCACTTTTCTGGGGTTTAGAAATGTTATCCCAGAATAGGAGTGAGTTGACTTTGTGCTTCTTTTTTTCATGTGGATATGGTACTGGATGTTGAAGCAAGGGTTATGGCAGATCCTTAAGAAGTCATATTGTTTGACTGTTTCAGTAGGTTCCAGATTAGGTTGCATGATAGTTCAGTTGTTTTGGGGTCGCTTAGTTTTTGGTATGCTTTGTGAAAAGTGTAGCCCTGTTTTTTTTTTTTTAGTGGGAAAGTTGTGCTTCTATAGCCAGTTATAGAGTGAGACTGTTATTATCTAAAGTGTAATGTATAATTCTGGTGAGATATTAGACCTGTAGATGACCATATTATCTATACAGAGGATGACAGGGAGATGTGGGATGCCAGCTGGGAGCCTATTAATGTATAGGAAGAATAATATTGGAGAGGGGATTAAGCCTTGAGGTATGACTTTTTGCAGTATGGCAGTGGGGCAGGTTATGGCTCCTGTTTGTAGTGTTAGTTGATAAGAAAGTGTTAAACCATTGTATCACTTGTGGAGTAATTCCTATTGAGAGCAGGGAAATGATCATGCTTGTATGCTTCTGTTGGGGCTATGAATATGGAGTCTATAAGCTTATGAGTTGTCTCCTTTGTTCATGCTTTGAATGATATCATGTGTGTTTATATGGATGTTATCATGCTTTTGCCTGTCCAAATCCTTGTTTCTGTTTAAACGGAATTAGATATTCTTGGATATACTCTATCATTTGGTTGCATACTATTTTTCCTAGTGAAGGTAAGACAAATGCTGAGCAGAAGTCATTGGTTTTGTTGGGATTGGGATTGTGCATTTTAGGCATCGGCTTAACAATTGTTGTTTTTTCTTTTATTTGGCATGGGTTTGTAGAGAAAAGTAAATGGTTGATTATGTGTTCATGACAC